>NC_057358.1:50015000-50055000 GCF_016509475.1 Prionailurus bengalensis
ATAAAGAGAGGGTGGCTGTTACTTGATAGGCTTGTGCTCCAATACTACTGAAGGTGTGTCATTTGAAGCAAGACTTGATGACAGATGGCATTTCTGAAAGTAGAGAACTGGGGGGAGCTGAAAGAAATGTTTCTCAGGCTGATGTTAGAGAGGATAAGCAGCAGTCTGGACATGGTCAAGATCAGAGTTACCTAAGGAATGTTTAGAAAATGGCAACTATATTAGCAGTATGATAAGGTGAGGTTATATGAAGTAGGAAGAGAAGCCCGGAAAACCCACATAGGTGACTCTGGCCTGGATGACTAAGGCTTCATGTTTGGTGCAGTAATATTTTAAGAGTATCCTCAGAATGTGTCCCTCACCTATGCTCAG
Organism: Prionailurus bengalensis; assembly: GCF_016509475.1. NCBI lineage: Eukaryota > Metazoa > Chordata > Mammalia > Carnivora > Felidae > Prionailurus > Prionailurus bengalensis. The sequence goes on from NC_057358.1 coordinate 50,015,373, forward strand.
GCAAAACTCTACCCTTCCTTGGATCAGACAGAATAGCCCTAGACTGCTGGGTGCTCAAATCCAACCCATTTGGCTAATTCCTGAGTATCTGCCAACCATTGGTTGGACTAATTATCAGCTCATGATCCAACCCATTTAAACAATAAAACAGTGGGAATAATAAAAGTATAGGTAAAAAGTTATCCCTGCAGAGGAAGGGGAAAGATTTAACTGTTCGGGTTTTGTAATTCCTGTTATCTATACTTAAGACTGTATGAGAATAATAGAAAAATAAAAAGAAATGCTAATGGTGAAGAAACAGATTTTGGTGTAAGCTATTGTCATCTGTCTCTCTGCAGAATGCATTTTAGGCAAAGGAAAGACTAAGGAAACATTCTAGGAAGACTTAATTCCCATGAAAACTATACTTGGTCTGTAGGAACCTATCATTCTACAAGAACCAAGTCAAATTCCATGAGTGATTGGTTAGGTATGCCTGGCCCTAAAGAATCACAGAATGGACCCCAATTTGAAGACTCTGACTCAAAATAGGCTGCTTTAGACTAGCTCAAGATAGTCGAGGAAAACGAGACAAAACAGCAATACCTTTCACACCTTGAATGCAGACCCTTAATTTCACCATAGCTGGTTCTTTCCCCACCTCCAATGAACTCATAAGCCAAGCTAACTATATTTTTAATCACTGTCTACCACTATGGTGTCCAATACGGTAACCACCAATGGCTACTGACCACTTCATATGTGGTCAGTGTGTATGGAAATATGCTCTAAGTGTAACATACACACCAGATCTCAAAGCACAGCACAGAAAAGTAAAATATGCCATGAATAACTTTTAAAATATTGATTGCTTATGGAAATGATAATCTTTTGAATACATTTGGTTAAAGAAAATATATTTTCAAAATTAATTTCAACTTAAAGAAAACTTTCCTTTTAATGAAGCTACTAGAAAAATTAAAATTAATGTTAATCACGTTATAGTTTTATTGGACAGTGCTGGTCTATTTTCCTTACACCTCAGGATACCCAAGGCCTAAAACAGTTAATACATTTCTAATTGAAACTCATCTTAGAAATCTCTCTTCCAATGTTTGATGTCTATAGATAGAAAAAAAAGTAAAGGTCAGGGATACTTGATTGTAACTTCAATCTTAAAAGTATGTATGCTGATAGTGTGAATCATTATAGCACACCCATAATCTGAAATAGATGGCAATGACCTATTTTTTCCAGTTCTAGGCTTACCCAGTGTTAACTCCTTGCAAAACTTACCATTTTCTTTTCCATGCATCAGCAACAGAATAAGATGTAAAGAAAGAGGAAGTGATGCCTACACTACCCAGCCCCTAGCACTGCCATAAAGGGCAGGAAACACCCAATGTCTACATTAAGAAGCTTACACCATTAGCTAGTTTCAGAGCTGTCATGATAAACTAACCCTCCTTATCCAAATCTGGTCCTGTTCTCATTATACATCTCTGTTCTGCCCCATAAAAATGGGGCAAGAACGGGGTGCACTGGACAAAAGTCTCTAGGTTGCTGACCTGACAGAGAATTGATTTACTTAGACTTAGCATCTCTCTCTCCACACCTGACTCAGTGAAAAGTTGCAAACAGTGTTTAAATATTATACTTTCACTTTCAACAAATCACTGTCAATTTCTCCCCGTACCCATTTTTCCAAAGCCTTATGAACAGGTGTTACTGTTGTTTATGATCAGCACAGCAACCTACTGGGAGAAGTGATTCACCGAAAAGTAAAATTGAATATTTTTCCTTCAACATTTGATGAGGATAATACTTCTGGGCACATATGGCAATTGTACCAACATTTCATAGAATCATAAAATCCTAGTTCTCAAAAGAATCTTCTGCAGCTAAAACAAAAGCAATGTGTCAAGCTTGCTATTTATTGTTGGGATATTTAAAAGACAAGATTTTTCCAATTTTTAGATACAGTTATTGAAAAAGCTACAATAAGAAGATGAAGAGAAAAGCAAGAAACCATGAAATACAGGATAACATACGTGAACTAAAAGTGGAAATATATATTTTTAAGTGATTGAAGTAGATATTTCATCTAATCACTATAGCATCCCTGCTCTAATTTTCAGGTGAGTTTCTAATGAAGGGGAGAACGAATCAGTCACAGTTATATGGACATAAATATCTATGACAATTTTTATAGATATTGTGGGCAATTTAGTTATTATCTATCCCACCCTTTATATAATTGAGGAAATTTGTTGGGAGATCAAAATAAATAGTGCACTGGTTTTAGCCATGGTACAAGAAATGCTAACTGGAATGTGCTCTATACAGTCATATAAATAAAGGCTTTTAAGAATTTTTTAAAAGCAATAACCTGTGTTATCATAAGTTTCAGAAAGCTTTGTCTACTTAAAATTGTATAGGTTTTTCAAGGTGGAAACTTTTGAAGTAAGTAATATTTTCCTAAAAATCAGCATTAAGTTCTTTTGCTATCTTTATAGACTTCTTGAGGCTGGTAATTACCTTCTCTTTCAGCTTTCATTTTCACACTTGTGTTTGCATACACTATATATAAAAGTGAGCAAGAAAGTAGAGAGGGATCTTATTTGAAAATATTATTTTTACCCATCTCATAACTAATGAACTTAAAGTACTGAAACGTTTCAACAGAAAAGAAAACCAAAGAGGAAGGAAAAAAAGCTTTTACAGGAAGGCGATGGAGGTCATTTTGTAAACAGTTATTTGAGAACTAATCATGGGAGAGACCTTTCCTTTGATCTTTTCCAAATAAGCCACTTAATATTTTCACGTGTCAATTTCACCATATTTGCAAGTGCCACTCACTCATTCATTCAGGTACTAACCAAGGCTCGCTAAAGCTCCACTGGGAGACACTGACTCCAGGATGATTGTGTAATCCAGGCTGCAATGCAAAACGCATTTATTCTGATGTAAAGTGTTCCTTTCTTTCATATCCAGAGATTATGATTTTGTGACAGTAATTGCTCGGTTATTTATAAAAAGTAAACAAATCACTTATCTACAATAAGTAAGTCATTTATTTATTCTTGGAACTAGCCAGTAAAATTTCAGACAAACTTTTCTTCTAGTATTAACTATTACGACTTGCTTCAAAGAAAAAGTGCTTTTGCAGAAGCCTAGTGACAAACCATAGAAGAACCTATTATCTTCAATTTGGTTTCAAATGTTATTTCAATCTCTTACCTTACTTCTTTGAAGAAATTCTGAAAATTTTTTAAAGTAATAATAAGAAGAAATTACCTAAGAAGAAATTACCTAATCACAATATTTCCTTTTAAGGCAAATATCAGGATTTAGGATATTATGTAATTTATCAGTTCAATTTACTAAAAAAAAGAGGTGCAGAAAATGTTATTAGAGGTAGTTATCCTTGATTTTAACCAAGGATCATTTGTTATGGAGGCATCAAAGTATACCCTAGCTCCAAATTTCATGACCATTATCACCAAAGATTCATGGAATGTATCTTGTTTGTTCTCTTTTCAGAAAGTGTTTTCTGAAAAGCAAATTTAACATCTGACATCATTTGCCTCTTTAGGATTTTAATGGACAATTGTGCTTAAAATCTTATAAGGAAGTGCTCTCAAAACTATCATTTAAAAAATCACATGTGGGTTACTCTCTGTAATAACAAGGGTATTTCTATGTCACAGTGTGCCCGGAACAATCCTGCATACATTCTGGTGGTCCAGGCTCATTATTAGCAGTGCTTTCTTTATCAAAGTGTTCTGGGTTTGGGTAAAAATTACATGGTAAACCTAGCAATAGCCAAAGATCAATTAGAATTCAGACATTTCAAACTTTCTGTTCTTCAGTTCCCTTTTTTTTTTTTTTTTTTTGACCCAAATAGGCAGATTGAACTCAATAACCTTTAAGGGCTTTTGTAGAATTTTAACATTCTGTGATTCTTCATTCTAGCTGAATTGTAACTGGATGATTCAGGTAAAAGCTAATTTGGAGCATTTGACTTTTAGTTGTCAGACTGAACTTGTAACATTCAGTTAAAAGGGAAGGTATACAACTTTTATTCAACATGAGTTAGTATTTCATTTATATATATGTGTATTCATATATAAATATATATGGATATATGGATATACATGTATATATATATATGTATATACGCATATATAGTATATGTATTTAAATTGAAGTTTTAGTTTGAAAGTACTTTAAAGTTTTGAATTACTTAAAGTAGGACTTAGAAGAATTACCAAAATAAACCCATGAAAACCATCATTTGTAGGATTAGACAAGTTCCTTTTTGCAATAATAAATCAGCAAAATATAGAAACTCAAAAAGACAAAATAGTTTTGTGGAATGAAGAGGTATAACTCTTTAGTATTAATTAGTCTAAGCTTGATGCTTTCTATAATAAATTTTTACAACATCAATACAGTATTATGGAGGAGAAACGCTGAAGTTGAATTTTTGTGTAGTAAAACCATACAAAAAGAATTTAATGGAATCTGTAGATTATATTTTTGTATATACACACACAGTATCATTCATAAGCATGATGTACATGTGATGCTCTATAAACATGATGTTCTGCATAGTATTAGAAACATTTTCTTTTGTAAAATGTTATTTTCATAGCACTGAGTTTGAAGACTTTATTTTTGGAATGTGTACGTATTTTCTTTATAAAATGATAGAGCTACTGAGGTATTTCCTCTGTTGTGTCACCTTTAGGACTTACTATGTGAAGTACTTCTTAGAAATTGCTATGCCACAGTGTCCAGAATTTTAACTATTCTTTAAACACTTCTAAAACACTTCATAAATAGAAAGTGTATTGGGGTATATAACATCAATATATATCCAACTTTATAAAACACACTGAGTTCAGTTATCTCTAGAACCATGCATATATTATTCACCATAAAAGTTCTACTCAGTGTCAATAAAGTAAACATTTTTGTAAGAAATCTAGGCAAACCACTGGGGAAAACCTGTTCGTGGAATATATGTTAGAATAATTTGCCCCAAGAATATTACATGAAGGCAGAATCTGCTAAAATATTTGATATTAATTCATTCATCTGATTTTTTAACACTGTAAGAGTACCAGTGGCCAGGAAAATAGATTATCAAAATAGGAAATTACAAATATGAAACCTATAATGATGGAAAGTAGAGACGTTTTCTAAGTAATTAGTACAATTCTCAAAAATACTTTTCTACGATTTCTTATGTTTTCTCAGTTAGATACATTTTATGAAGGGAAAAATTATGCTGAAAAATCCCTTGAAATTCTAATTTTTTAAAGTAAATTTATTAAAGCAGGGAATAAGCCATTTAGTCAAATCTCAGAGAGGGAAAATCATATTAATTATGTATATTTCAATGTGTATTCATAAATGCCCATTGCATAAACCTCATAGTAACCTATGTTACCCACGTAAACATCATTTGGGGTTAAGAGAGAAAATATTGAATAGGGCACAATTTAAAATCATTAGTGAGCAAAATCAGACATGGCAGAAATAAAAGACTTTGAACTCCGACACACTGAATATAGAAAAATGAGGTATTGGAGTCATTTGACAGCTGATACCTACTGGTAACCAGAGGCCCTGAAAAGACAACTTAAAAGATATTTGAACCTAATGTGTGCGTGTCTATGTGCTTGTGTGTCCACATGTATAAATAAAGTACTAACCTACTAGTTATCTCTTTTTACTCTCAGCCTGTCAAAAAAACCTGTCAGCTGCAAAGGCGATAAGGGGGGCAGTTTAAAGAAGATACTGGAGCCTTAAGCTTCTTAATGTGCCAAGAATCAATCCCATGAAAGCAAACAACTTGAAAAAGGGTTATATGTATTTAGGAAAGCTCTCAGGCTCCCTTCCCGCTCCGCTCCAGCCAGAGCGAGTGTTCAAGTTTTCTCACCCTGATGACCCCTGAAGCAGCCCAGAGGGATTGCAAAACAAGGCCGTTACACAAGGCAGCTTGCTAATTGAGAAGTTGATCGGGGGTAGAGAAATCCTGCTTTACCACGTTAAGTGTCGAAATCAAGCATGACTAGATTGACGTCGCCAAATCACCGTCTGGAGGCCACTCCACGCCAGGAGCAGCCGGGCTTTTCACACCTGATAGGCCCTCACTCTATCTACATCAAGTCACATTAAGAAAGGAATGTATTACGGAACTGGAGCCCGCGCCCAAAGAGCTTACTCCACTGCCTAATTGCTACTTCTCCGCTTCCTGCAAGAAACAAACCTGTCCGGCAGCTTAAACCTGTTCCCCCTGGAAAACCAGCATTCCTCCACCCACTCTGCTGATTTTTGTTATAATCCGGTTATAGCACCAAACCCCGGAATGAGTTAGGGGAACGCAGTAGGGTTAGAAATGTCATATTACGCATCTCAATGACATTGATTTAAATCACAGAACCCCTGGAACAGTTTTATAAACAGTGACTTTTTAAAGCTTTTGTTTTCTTCTTCTTCTTCCTCTTTTTTTCCCCCCTTTTAAATGAAATTGCAGACTCACGATGTATGATCAGTGAAATGCCTGAAACCAGATAGTGATTTAGACTCCACACCGGTATGAGGAAGAGACTGGAGACCTTCTGCTTTTGAACTCTGAGTCCCCAGTCATGGCTTTGCTGCTCTCCAACCTAAAATCCCCTGTGACAGATGGCATAATAGATATTCCCGACAGCCCATACTGGCAGGCTGATATTACTTGGTATTTTTTTCTACGCTCTGTTTCTGACAGGTTCAAAGCACTTAACCAACAAAGTGTTTTAGGTGGGGAGGTGCAGTGAGAACCTGAATAAGGAACTTCCCCCTATTTCTAACACTTTCAAATTAAATTAAAAAAATTTTTTTTACCACTTTTCAATTTTAAATCTCAGTTTTCTTACTGAGACGATGGGGTTAATTTCAATCTGTCCTCTATTAACTACAGGGCACACAGGGAAATAAATAGCCTTTATTCCAACTGCAAGGATTTTTTTTTTTTTGGCCATTAAAAAGCATTCTTTTATAAACTTCTAATGTGAAAATTAATCTTTCCCATACTTATTTGCGAGGTGGTGGGTGAAAGTCATTTTCAGGGTGGGGAAACTGAGGCACAGAGGTAACAGTGACTCACCTCAGATCTTAGTCAATTAGTAGCAGTGATGGAAACCTGGAAGTCTATGTTTTCTGACACCCAGACTGGTGCTCACTCCGTATGAGACTTCTTGCCCTTAATCCAAGTATGATGGATAAGATATTGTGATAAACTGGTAACAAAGAGAAACAAACAAAAAACATACAAGGGAAAAGGTATTTTCTTACCTTGCAAATGATGACGGGGCAATCCATTGTACTCTACAACCCAAAGCTGACTTCCAAGTTATAATCTAAACTTACTATGATACTTGTCATATATTTATAAAAAGCTCAACATTCTCTTTTAGAGCTCAAAATTAGTAAACAAACCCACAAGAATTAAACCCCACTAAAATTGAGGATTTACTGATTTTAGAAAACACAAACATAAGATCAGTTTTCACACTGAAGTTAAACCTGTCTACAATAGAATTTTTAATGGACCAAGCAACTAAAAGACTAACTTCCCTCTGAAAATAATACCTCATCCAATTAGACAAACCTGTCAAAAGATTTTCCTGTGCTTATATTGCAAAGAAACATCTCAAATCAACATCAATATGAAAGCTGGTCAATTATGTAAGGGGTTAGCACGTAAAGGTGAATGTTTATTCAGCCCTGACTCTGCACCTGACACTGTTGTAAGCATTTTACATGGGTTGTCTCATTAATCTTCACAACAGCCAAATTAGCAGGTGGCAGTTTATTCCCCCATTTTATAGATGAGGAAAATGTCGCATTCAGAATTATGTAACATGCCCAGGGGCACAGGGAGAGTTAATAGGAGAGGTAAACTTCACAGATTCCTGCTCTTGCCTCAATAGAACAGAAGGAATCTCAGAGGCAATTTACCACTTCTTAAGGATCCCTTTTCACTTCCTGACCTCTCAAAAGTGCTTATGTTTAAAGCCAAAATCTGTCTCTCTAGATCTTTCACTCACTGCGGACTTACAGCACAAGTCTAGATCTCCTTCCGCAGAATACCCCTCTCTTCTGCAGCCTACATAACCACATCCCTTCATATTGGATGCTGACATGTCAGAACAATCTGCAAATCCCTCAAACCAGAGGTCTCAAATTCATCTTTGACTCCTCCTCCACTCTTCAAACTCTCAAAGCCAACCCTCCCAGTTCTCTTTCTTTAATGCTGTATGGCATATCCCTTTCTTCTTCTGTCTCAGTAACTCAACTTTAGCATGCATCATTTCTGCCCTGGACTCACACAGTAGGACTTCCTAGCTGAATATCTCTTCTACCAGCCTGTCCCAACCTGCTCTTCACTCTCCATGCTGCAGCCAGCTACTGTTCTATAACATAGATCCAATGTGTTGCTTCTGCCTACATAGCCCTCTATAGCTCCCCACTACATGAAGGATAAAGACATAAAGGCACAAAAGGGCCAACCTGTCTGTCCCCAGTCTTGTCTGTCTTCTCTTCCACAGCTGTGCCTCCTCCCCAACATGCTCTGGTTTCATGCCTGATATCCTATCAGTCCTGTGTGTTAAGCCCCTACTACATCTATTCTTCTAGCAAACTACTGCTCCTTTTCCACATTCAGAGCAAATGTCACTGGATCTAACTCCCTCTGATTATCCTGAGCAAAGTGAATAACACCCTCTGTTGGATAGCTAACCACTTGTTTTCAATCACTATATGGACCTCACAACATTTGTACCAGCTTCTTTTTAAAAAATATTTTTAAAATTTATTTTTGAGAGAGGGAGAGCAAATGGGGGAGGGGCAGAGAGAGGGTGACACAGGATCTGAAGCAGGCTCTGCACTGACAGCAGCGAGCCTGACTAACACGGGGCTCAAACTCACGAACCGTGAGATCATGACCTGAGCTGAAGTCAGATGCTCAACCAACGGAGCCATCCAACTGCGCTTCATTTGTACCAGCTTCTCTTCCTCTGTCTCTTCCTTGCTGGATAGTAAGCTCCCTGATACTATGTGCTCTCCTTTACCTAACACGTCTTATTCCCATGCCCTGCAGTTACGGAACTACATAGCAGGGACATAACTGGAAATTAGCATTCTCTCCTTGTTCACTTTCCTTGTTCACTAATTAGATTTCATATAGGAATTTTACTTATACCTGCTAGATTAGTACCAGCTATTTTTAAAATCCTATTTTGAACCCGATGTACAGTGGATATAAGACTTCTAGGCAGACATCAAAAATAAATTATTTAGAAGCCATTACAGGAATCAGACCACCCTCCCCCTGTCCTTACCTGAACTTTACCTTATAGAAATAAGTTAGTAAGGGGCACCTGCGTGTCTCCGTTGATTAAGTGTCTGACTCTTGATCTTGGCTCAGGTCATGATCTCACAGTTCAGGAGTGTGAGCCCCACATCGGGCTCTGTGCTCATGGCATGGAGCCTGCTTGAGATTTCGTGTCTCCCTCTCTCTCTCTGCCCCTCCCCGCCTGTGCTCACTAGTGTGTGTTCTCTCTCTCTCAAAATAAATAAACTTAAAAAAAAAAAAAGAAAGAAAGAAGCTAATAAGGACAAAGCTGCACTGAGAAAGCTACACCAGCACCGTGTTAGGCAACATCATTATCTGTTTGCCAAAACTCAGCACAAAATAGGTCTGTCTTTGATCACATTCCAGATGGTATGGAATTGTCACTAAATGTGGGAGAAACTTATAACTGGTATCATCTCTACCCATATCTGGTATATTCTTTTTTTTTATTATTTTTTTTAAATGTTTATTTATTTTTGAGACAGAGAGACAGAGTGACAGAGTGTGGGCAGGGAGGGGCAGAGAGTGAGGGAGATGCAGAATCCGAAGCAGGCTCCAGGCTCTGAGCTGTCAGCACAGAGCCCAACATGGGGCTTAAGCTCATGGACTGCAAGATCATGACCTCAGCCAAAGTCGGACTTGTTTAACTGATTGAGCCACCTAGGCGCTCTGTACCTGGTATATTCTTTACCATCATTGCCCCATTACTTTACAGAGTAACAAAAGGCACAGGTCATGATATTATATAAGTAATTAAGGCAGGCCACTCTGGGGGTACACAGGCACACTCAATTTGATTGCCCTGAGGAAGCACACCACCTTCTTGTCCTCAAGATCCATCTTCTAAATCTCACTTCCAGCTTCCATTTCATTCTATTCCACTCCCTCCTCTAGCCCTCCACTCACTATTTATGGAGTATCTACGACCTGCAAGTTCTCTACTAGATGCTGGATACAATAAAGCAAGTATGGCACTGCCTTGCCCTCAGAAGGTTTACAGTCTAGTGCTGGAGAGAAAAATAGGTACAACAACAACAAAGTAGATTCTCTTCTCATAACAAACCAGTCTGCCCACATCTGGAAGAGGATTTCCTTAAAGCACGAATTTCTTCTTTTTAACTGTTCAGCGACTTATAATGACTCCTGATTATGCACATTACATTCATTCTGCCCAGTATGCCTCTCTAGACCAATTTTTTTAGGACCACAGCTCTCTCTTTCCTCCAAATGAACCACTGAATTAGAGTTGCCAGATTTAGGATTCCCAAATATTGCATGGGGCATACTTGTATAAAAAAAATAAATAACCCATTGCTTACCTGAAATTTCATTTCGACTGGGGATCCTGTACTTTGTATAGCAACTCTACACTCAATTGCACCAGCCTATTTGCCTCACTAAGTTTCCAGTGGTTTCCAATGCTCAGGTAGGCGGCTACTTGTATGTGAAATGCCTTTTCTCCCCATCTCTCATGCCAATCCCACTTCCTTCCAGAAGTCTTCCCAGGCAACAGACACTGTGGTATTCTTTGAACTCTTATAGTTAATTAAACTTACAGAAAATATTAAGTAACTACCTAAAGTGACAGTATTGCAAATTTCTCAAATTCTTTGACACTGGCCATTGAGGGGATTCTAGGAGAACTTCTTTTTCTTCTAAAAGTCATATAAACTACTGAAGTTTGAAAAATACCATTGTACTTAGTTCACTCGAACAATATAAATTCAAAACAACTTCCCACCTCTTCAATGTTAAATGGATTGGGGGAAGAGGGGAAGAGTTGGGTAGAAAGGGAGATAGAGGGGGAGGAGAAGAGGCAGTGCTCTCTTAGGTACAAACCTATCTCACCCTGGCCCAGGCTCAATTCTGACCCTAAAAATTTCACAGCACTACGGTAACTACATCACCTCATGAAAAGAATGTATTCAAGAAGAAATAATTCATAGCTCTATATTTAATAAAGTCTCATTTGAAATAAAAAGCAAAAAAAAATGTCCTTTATTCCAATGAAATATATTGCATTGTTAAGGTCTAGTATATTACACTTATACACACTCTTGACAGAATATATCATTGCAAATGGGTGACCTTTTCCAACCCAAACACTCTCTAGAGCCCAGTTTTTAAAAAAGGCATTGATTACAAAGGTCATAAACTTCCATAGGGATTTTTTTTAAAGAGAACAAAAATGTATTTTCTAGCATTAAATTGTATATATATTTTTTTCCCTTACATACACATTATTAATATATTTAGGGGAACCATTATGAAATGGCTTGGCTGTTTTCCATCAGGCTTAAGAAACCAAAGAACAAAGAATTGCCTAAATTTCTCTTTTTGTTCACAAAATGATTACCAGAAAAACAAGGGGTATGCTTCGCAGGGAATTGTTTCATGAGCCTCAGAACAGAATTAAAATTGAGTGTGTCCGATGCTACTGATAAGAAACAAGTGTCCTGGTAGGTACTTCTTCCCTCCCAGGTGTATATTTAATTGAGAATTTAGCAATGGTATACCAGTAGCTTAAAAAGATTACACAGATGTGTAAGGGAATAGTTCCCTCAGTTCATATGGGCAACATTATGGAACATTATGACCTATGATCCCCGCGCAGTTAAAGCACAGCCAGTGAGAAAGTGTTCTGGCGGCACATTGTCTGGATTTGAATCCTAGCTCAACCACTTGCACCTTGGGAAGTGTGGCTAAATAACTTAAACATCCTGTGCCTCAGTGTCTCTAGGACAAGTATAATAGTAGTCTCCAAAGACTAAATGAGATTATGTCTGTAAAACACTGCACAGTTCCTAGCTCATAAAAAAATACCTCAAATATCATACTAAAATATAGGATACACAAGGGCAAAGATTTTTGTTTGTTCTTCTCACTGCCATGGTCCCAGTCCTTGGAACTGTATCTGAAATACAGTAGATCCTAAAAAATATTTTCTATCATCTGAGTCTCACTTTTGTGGACTTAATTTCACAACGTTAAAACAAATCCTCCTAATTCCATTGCTATTATAGAAGCTCTTGGTCCAGCTGAATTTTTTTCTGTACTTACCCAGTTTGTATAAACAGAAAAATGTAGGACAATTTTTTTAGCAGCTTTCTTTAAAAGCATTTCTCATACGAATGCTGGAATCTAAAATCTATGTATTTTTTAAGTTTTTTTTTTAACCTTTCAGTGAATTTCTTCTTTTCTCCATTTTTAATGAGTCACTTTTGGCATAGAGTAAAAGTACAAATTCTATTTACCTTGTGTTTTATCCGGCTACTCTGCCAAATTTTCTTATTGATTCTTGAGTTTTCCCAATTTTCTGCAAGGGCAATAGTTCACTTTTTAGTATTTATACCGATTACTTCATTTTCTATCTTGCTACATTAGCTAGAGCCTTTAACACAACATTGAATAAAAGTGACAAGAGTGGACATCCCTGGCTTTTTCCTGATTTTAAGGGGAATGACTTCAGTATTTAACTGTTTTGTGCTTGCTAGTAGGTTTCAGCAAATATTCTGAATTTATTTAACTGGTTTCCTCCTATTTCTCTTTAGCTGGAAGTTAGAATGGTGCTGCATTTTGTCCATTGCCTTTTTGTCACATGTTGTTAGAGCCTTGCTGTTTGCCTTTTAGTTTGATACTATGAATTGGATTTATTGGTTTGTAATGAAGCAGGTTTTAGTTTGTAATGAATTGGGTTGAAGCATGTCCTTGTGTTCATTCCTTGCATTCTAGAAATAATCTTACCTATTCCTAGTGTATTATTCATGTTATACATTGACAGACTAGTTGCTAATACCTTCCAAGTTTTCAAATCTGTAATCATAGGTAAAGTTACTTGCTATATATTTTAATATTCTCTTAATCAGGTTAAGGCACTATATTAGCATTATTTTAATTTTGTGTAAGTTGGTTTTAGATATTCTGAGCTTGATTTTCCTATGGAACATTCAACTGCAGAGGCCAAGTAAGTTGCTAGATATACAAGGCTGAGGCTTGGTGGGGTGTAACGGAATGTACGTAGAGATTTAACAACCAGCACATTATGAGCAGGAATTAAAACCATGCAGACAGATATCTCCTGGAAAAGAGAAGTTATACCTCAATAAGATCAGTCTTCCTTCACTCTTTTAAGCGTCCGATGGGGATGAGACACCCAGAAAAAATCTGAACTGTGTAGGCTCATGGCATGCCAGATAGTAGAAAGCTTTTAAAAATGAGTGATCGACACTATTAAAAGAGGAAAGAAAATATACAATGATCCTTGGGATAATATCCATTGGTTTTAGCAATTAGATATCAGGGAGAGAAATTTCAGTAAAGGTAGAAGCCAGATCACAAGTGGATGACACACAATTGAGGTTGAGGAAGTTTAGATGATGAGGGTCGATTATACTTTTAACAATTATGGACAATAAATGAATTGGACAATACCAACATATATTTGGGAGAAAGATTTTTTTTTCAGACTGGGAAAATCTACAGTATATTTACATATCAAGTGTTAAGACTTTCTAGAAGATACTAAAGATACCTAAGAAAAAGGAGATACTTCATAAAAAGAAGACCCACAGGATATTGAAGGGAATGGAGCCCAAAGCCATTGGGTTGGCCTTAAAAGAAGCAAGGACACTTCATCCACAAAGATGAGATAAAATAATTTAAAAATAAGTGGAAAAGTAGACGAAATGTAAATAGTGACAAAAAACTGATTCATTTCAAGTCTTATAGTTTCAATTTTGAAGGAGGCAATGGCACCTGCTGAGAACAAGGAGACAGGACACTTGTCCAGAGAAAGGGCCTTAAGGGGAGCTGTGAATGTTCAGCAGGGCTTTAGAAGGTCATGGGCAAGGGTGGTAGCCAAGGACAAATAAATGACTCATCACTAGAGGCCTGGTTAGAATTACTCGTGGGAGCATCAATCTGTATTCTATTTGTTTCCAGCAATGCTCAGCCACGCTATAGGAATGGAAAACAAAAGTGCTATACCAATGCCAGGTTGCTAGACAAGAGCTAGGCATGGTAGAAGAGGATGGAAAGGAGGTTCAAATGATCAACAATGGGGTTCAATGCTGGGCAGGGAAGGGTCAGAAAATCTGACAGATTTGACTAAATCAGGAGAAGAGAGACATACTGGAAGATCTGAATGTCTGAAATTAAAAAGCAGTTTTAGGGGCGCCTGGGTGGCGCAGTCGGTTAAGCGTCCGACTTCAGCCAGGTCACGATCTCGCGGTTCGTGAGTTCGAGCCCCGCGTCGGGCTCTGGGCTGATGGCTCAGAGCCTGGAGCCTGTTTCCGATTCTGTGTCTCCCTCTCTCTCTGCCCCTCCCCCGTTCATGCTCTGTCTCTCTCTGTCCCAAAAATAAATAAATGTTGAAAAAAAAAAATTAAAAAAAAAAAAAAAAAAAAAAGCAGTTTTACTGCAAGTGAGATAAGACAAAATTCCGGCATTTAGGATTCCCGAGATGGAATATTTTTAAGGACAAGCAGCTGTGATCCTGGGAATGGAGGGATGATGTTCAGCAGTAGGGTTAAGGAGGTTCAACAAGTTAAGGGCTAGGTTTCAGATGGGGAGATTACAACCTCCCCAAATTATGGCAAGAGAGAAATGACAGGAGTGAGAAAAGAAAGGGCAACAGGTAGTGTAACCAGACTGTATGAATTTTATAGGAGGATGCATTTTTACTAATGAGTGGAGATGGTCGTGTGTATCCAAGATAATGCCAGCTTTTCCCTCTCGGCTTCCTGAAGTATGAGATTTCAAAGAGTAAGTAGTACTGTGCCCTACTGACAGCGAAAAGGAAAACTCCTCCCCTAAAGGAGAGGCAGGTTTCAGTTAAAGCAATGGATGAATCCAGTTAAGACAATGCTTTGATGGAAAAGAGCATCTTGCTAAAGATTGTGGACATAGCAAAGATTATTAATGGTGACATGAAGTTTCCAGAGGACTCAGCAGAAAAATGTTGAATCAAGGTAATGGTAGATATATCCAGCGAATGAGGAAAAGAACAGAAATCAGAGGATTAGAATTAACACTGGCGGCTGACAGGGTAGTGGTAATGGATCTACCTTGCACTTGGTGATGAATAACTATAAGGTTGAATTTCAGGGCCTGTTTAGAAGTAGATGGCCCCCAATATCTTAACTCTGGCACAGTGAGGGTTCCAGAAAATATCTTGTTCAATCTCAGGGAAATTATAATGGCCATGAGGTTCGAGAAGAGGCAAAAGAGCTCTTTTCTCAGGAGGGCTGCCTCCCACCTCACAGACCAGTGATTTCTCCACGGTAGTTTCCCCCCTTCCAATCACTGAAACTATTTCATTTAAGCGATGTCAAAAAGCATCCTCCCATGAAATAAATAGCTCCAGATATCATAAAAAAATACGGTGAGAGGATACAAAAGTCTGGAGAATATATTAACATATGCAGTTGCGGACAGTTGTTAGAAAGTAAGTTTGGATTTGAGCTTCCTAGAAGACAAAGAAAAGAGGGAAAATGTAAACATTCACAAGGCCCAAGAAAAACACCATTGAATCAGTTAGAGTCCCAGGAACTTTTCTTACTCTAAGATGCTGAGAAATTTCAACAGTGAGTCTGCAGGACATTGTGTGATACAGTAAACAAAACCCACCAGAGTGTCCCTAAGACACTGAAAATTTTGCGGCTGTTTATTAAAATACTCTTCAACACAGGATAATGGCAAAAATCCTGATGTACAATCCTGTGA
Source organism: Prionailurus bengalensis (assembly GCF_016509475.1). Taxonomy (NCBI): domain Eukaryota; kingdom Metazoa; phylum Chordata; class Mammalia; order Carnivora; family Felidae; genus Prionailurus; species Prionailurus bengalensis. The sequence goes on from NC_057358.1 coordinate 50,031,484, forward strand.
AAAATTTTGAGGCGTCAAGGTCAAGTGCATAGCTCCCTGGAATAACCCAAAGGATATATTTAAGACTATCGGAAGGAAGAGCTTACCATCCAGTTTTTCGGGTAATCTAACATAAATACCATTTTCTTCAGATAATTTAAGATGAGAATTTTAAAGAAGCATTTCAAGTTGTAACCTCTAGTAAGAACACAGGGTGTGGAGGTAGCATGATATAAGAAAGTCTACCTATGGAATTTAAGGAACGTAACTAAAGCACACGCACAGATAGAGAGTCATTGCATGACTGTGGCAAAGAGAGCCAAGGATCCCAGTCTTCCTCAGCAAGCATGTCTGGGTTTTCTCCAACAGCTGAGTCACAGAGGCCCTGCACAATGTGTTTGGACAAATTTCACAACAGTCGTTACCCTCCGTGTTCACAGAAAAAAAAAATCTGTTGTATAATATTTCAGATTCAGGCCAACTGAATTCTGGAGGAGATCTGCAAAGACACTGTATTTCATCTTTGGACATCCTTTCTTGGAAAGCCCAAGTGCCTCCCAAGGCCCAATCCTAGGCATGGCCCGAAGACTATACCATCAAGGTACAGAATGCAAGATACACATCTTTGATTCTCCATAGCAGTGGAAAATGCTTTTCTATTTCTCTGATACCCAAGTTAAGCTCCTTGAAGCTCAGATTATTTATTGCATTACTTTTGTAACCTTCCTCCCCAAGGAACATGTAATCTGTACACAGTTGGCATCAAATATTACTGGATGGCAGATTTCTTTTTAAAATGGTAAAATTAGATAATACATCTCATCTAAATTCATGGAATTTTCTCCCCTAATAATAGAGCCATGTGATAGCTTAAAAAACACATGCTTTATCATCACTCAGTAGTAGTTTATTCACTAGAACATTTTGCATTCTTCTGAAATTCAACATATTTCATCACATCTCTTATTTGTTTATTTTCCTTCTCAAAAGGACTTGTTACAAATCCAATGCATTTAACCACCAAACTATGCCCATAACAGTACCTAGACAAGAGCATACATTTTAAGTTGTAATTGTGGGTGCTGCTGAACTGTCAATCTCAAATATATTTATAAGCTGCACACACAAAAATGAAATGAACACAGTGATTCAGATTAACCAGCTCTGACTACACATTTTAAGAAAATCACTGGGTGTGCCTAGGATCCAATGCTAACAATTTGTTACGCATCATAGTGTTACAGCTTTCTAAATGGTAAGTAACTGTTTAAAAATTCCAAAGCATTCTTAAAATGTTTCACTTAAACATTTCTGCAATAAAATCTTATTGAACTGTTGCTTTCATTAATTTTCTACAGACTAGAGAGCAAGGAATTCAACTTCGATTTTTTTTTCTTTTAACTTTGCCTACTACCAGCAAATAAACTGTGCCTCTTTTTTAAATAAACCCCTGGCCTTGAGTTTTGGCCCCTTAATAGTAGCCTACATGGTTGACTACCCTTGGTGTTAAATTTTCTTAAATTGTATTTCTGTCAGTGTATCATTTTTTTTAAGCAATGGACCCTATAATAGCAAGCACTGGTCTGTCAAGAGTGCATTTTAACAGCACGACACAAGTATTTTTCACTACAGGAGACAAACAATGATATGTATTACATGCAGTAAACACTGCTTTTGGTACACAGGGTTCTCTTAGCATTTATCTGTCTAAAATCTCACTGTGTCCTGAATAGGGGAGTGCGGGGGGAGAGGGGATGAACCCAGCCTCATATTAATATTGCCGGTGGCTACAGTACAGCATTAGAACGAGCCCACTGCCTTGCCACATTTCTCATGAAAGAAAACCTTGATTTCATATTAAAAGAACAAAGCAAGGCATATTAGCTCATGCTTACAGAGTCCTCCTCTTTCAAACAACTATTACATCTTTCTTTTACAACTCTTTCCCCACGTATCCAGACTCCCCCCCACTTAGTCAGAAGTATCACTACCAAACAACTTTCAAAGGAGCTTAAAAAGCTTTTAAGAAATAACAGTGCTCTCCAAATTGGGGGTGCATAAAGCCCAGGGATGCTTAAACAATGATCAGCATTTCAGTTTCTATTTATTGTATGTATATCTTACCCTTTAAAATAGTTTTTCTACTTTAAAAAATGTGCCATGGAGTATTTAAGATTTATAAATATATATTTAAATTAAAGGTATATACTTAAACTTCTTTAGGAATAAAGGGACATAATCAAAATGTTTAGGGAACACTGTGAAAAAGCACATCAGAAAAAAGATACTGGCATTCAATTGTCCTTGCCACCTGAGGAAAAAGATGCAAAAATCAAGACTATGAAGGAAACCTGGGTGGCTCAGTTGGTTAAGCATCAGACTTCAGCTCAGGTCATGATCTCCTGGTTTGTGAGTTTGAGCCCTACATCAGACTCTCTGCTGTCAGCATGAGCCCACTTCGGATCCTCTGTCTCCTTCTCTCTCTGCCCCTCCCCCCTCCTAAAAATAAATACACATTAAAAAAAATTTTTTTAAAGACTACAAAGGAAACTTAAAGCAAGCTGAAATTTTATATATAATTCTTCCCTATGAGATATTAAATAAAATGCTTTACAAGGGCCACAGAATTTTCACAGGCTAAAATGTGGAGTGTGGGCGTAGAAGATATTTCAGAAGGCTTTGTTAATCTTAATTTAACAAATTCTAATAATGTCCACCATGGAATATTTTTTCCTATATGGCTTTCAGGTGCATATGGGATTTAGGTATTTCTTCAACTATCTCCTTTGTAAACGAAAACTTGGTAAAAGATCTTATAATAGTAGTCACTTTTCATATTCTTGATTATTAATCATCCTTAAACAACATATCTCAATCGATTTCTTTAACCTTCTCCTTATGTTTAATTTTCCAACTATCTTATCTTCATAACTCAGTGCCATTCTTTTTTTCTTTATAACAACAGAGACTCACATTGGAGGATCCATCAGTGTGTTCAAATCTTTCCCTATGGTATTTCATTGACACCTGACAATTCTATGTCAGGGACAATTGTCCCTGACAATTCTATGAATGGGTCTCTCACTCCTAGTTACAACTGAGTAAACTGAGGCTTGGAGAGGTTGAGTAACTTGCCTAGGAATATACAGCTGGGATGTACCAGGAACAGGGTGGATTTCAAATCTGGACTCCTCACCATTATACTACCTGACATGCCTCTAAAACTCTAAGGATTAGATCTAGCCTCACTTAGCTTGGGAGATGCTTCGGGAATTAACAAGAACTAGTGTGGCTTTTATCTTTTTATAAAGCGATACAGAAGGTAAAAACCAGCAGATGAATGCATCCTACTAGGAATAGGTCACTGATTTGCTATTAGTGATAGTTGGTGAGGAAGGGGCAATACCCAATGTGGTAGAACAATAAGAAATAAGAAATACACAGTAAAATGATTTCAAATACACTGTCTGTGTTAAAATGAATGTAGGATAAGCTTGTGACTAGAATCACTGTAAAAAACTGAGTTGTGTTGAAATGAAAGTCTCTGTTTATCCTCCAGTAGATAAATCCTCCAAGGAAAATGAACAAAATATTTTTTTCAACTTAAAATCTATAACTTTTTCTCAAGTCAGTGTAGAAATCTACCATTAATCAAGAACACAAGTCATTTAAGAACTTGAGCCAAATAAGCAAGTGATCTCTATTGCAAAGGATTGTTAGTTTAATAACTACTATTAACAACATTATTTAAATACCAAGCAAACTGTTAGGTCAAGATCAAGCAACTTTTCCTTAAAATCAAGCTCAAATTGATGCACTTTGGTAGGTGAGAATCACAAAATGATTAGGAAAACAGGTCTTTAACTCAACCAGGACAAGATGGCAGTTACTACAGATGCCCCATCTGCCCCCCCCCCCCCAAAAAAAGGAGGGCTGCTAGAAATTGTAACAAAAAGTAGCACTAAGGATGTATAAGGTGATGGTAGGACTTAAGACCTGTAAAGCCAGATGGGACTAGAGCATACTATGCAAAGCAAAATAAGTCAATCAGAGGAAAGACAAATATATGATTTCACTCATATGTGAAATTTAAGAAACAAAACAGATGTACATCGGGGAAGGGAAGGAAAAATAAGATACAAACAGACATGGAGACAAACCATAAGAGACTTAAATATAGAGAACTGAGGGTTGGTGGAGCAGAGGTGGGTGGGGGATGGCTAAATGTGTGTGACGGGCATTAAGGAGGACACTTGTTGGGATGAGCACTGGGTATTGTAGGTATGTGATGAATCACTAAATTCTACTCCTGAAACCAACATGATACTGTATGTTAACTAACTTGAATCTAAATGTAAAAAAATCTAAATCTAAATATTAAAAAAAATGTCAAAGTTTAAAACCAAAAAAAGAAAAAAGAAAAAAAAAACTTGTAAAGCCACTTGGCCACCACCTTCTCTCTCTTTCTGAAAAGTACATTTTAGATTTTGTGAGGAAGCATAGATGGCTTGGCCACTGTTTTGAAAGCTCACCCATTCATGCTGTACCTCTTTGTAAGTAAGATTCAAGGCACATTAGCACAGCTTCTAGGCCAATACCCAGGCTGCATCCCAGCCCATTTTGTAAATGTAAATACAGGCTGAAGTACTTTGATTTGTATTTAAAGTTTAAAGCTATTTTTTTTCATTTTTAAAAGCAAAGCCGGTTTGTACATACAAATCCCACTCTCACAAATAGAAATTCATATTAATCTTTTAGTTTTGAAGATTAATCCTTAGCTCTTCTTGATGTGAAACTACAATTAGTGAACTGGGGTTAGTTTACAAATGTGAAACAGGAGTATAAACAGAGCGGTTAGGTAACATTTGCCCCATCTCATCAAGAATTAAATTAAGTTGGGGCGCCTGGGTGGCGCAGTCGGTTAAGCGTCCAACTTCAGCCAGGTCACGATCTCGCGGTCCATGAGTTCGAGCCCCACGTGGGGCTCTGGGCTGATGGCTCAGAGCCTGGAGCCTGTTTCTGATTCTGTGTCTCCCTCTCTCTCTGCCCCTCCCCCGTTCATGCTCTGTCTCTCTCTGTCCCAAAAATAAATAAACGTTGAAAGAATTAAATTAAGTTGTTTTATTTTTTTTAAAGTTTTTATTTATTTTGAGAGAGAGAGAGAGAGAGAGAGAGAGAGAGAGAGAGAGAGACAGCACATGCGTGTGAGAGCAGGGGAGGGGCAGAGAGAGAGAGGGAGAGAGAGAATCCCAAGCAAGCTCCACACTGTCAGCACAGAGCCCAACACAGGGCTGGATCCCATGTACTGTGAGATCATGACCTGAGCAAAATCAAGATTCACATGCTTAACTGACTGAGCCACCAGGGAGCCCCAAATAAGTTGTTTTAAATAACAATATGATTTTGATGCATTTTCTTTCAATGCTGAATTTGGAAACATTTATGATAATTACAGTAAATATGTTATTTTAAATATTTTATGCTAGAAAAAAATTTAATAAGACTTGGCTTGACTTTAAAAATAATGAAAAAAATCACCCTTTGGAGAGCTGTTGAAAACTCCCCATCTTTGCAATTTTTATTGCCCCAGGATTCAAAAAATATCAATTATGCTGTGATTAGGACAGAGCTTAACAACATCTTGGGCCACAGTGCTATACTCACACATGCAGAGTCAGCAGCCCTAGCTCATCAATATGGACATCCCTTTATATTTCACCTTGAAATACTACAATGTAGAAGTTGTCCCGATGGGTTCTGTAATCCCAAATGGAACTCAGCCTGTAACAGCCTATCTGAATAAGCTTCCTAGCAGTTGTCAGACAGGAGTAATATCACTTCCTTAAGGAACATTTAGAAAAGTAAAGGGGCATTCTTGGTTGTAAGAGCAACAGGGAATACCATGGGGCAACATAATGGTTGCTTCTAATCCTTGTCTCTTCTGCTTTTATTCATCCCAACTATACTAACATCCTTGATGTTCCTCAAACACATCAAAAAAGCTTCCATTGCAAGGACACTGTATGGGCTGATCCCTATGCTTGGAATTGTCCATCCTCTCCAATCCCAAGGCAAGCTCCTTCACCTTCACCTTCACCTTTTTAGGTCTTTGCTCAAGCCACCATCTCAACAAGGCTGTCCCTGTCTAGCCTATTTAATTTTTCAAATCCTTTCCTCCTTCCTTGCCTTCCTCCTCCTCCTCCTCCTCCTCCTCCCTCTCTCTCTCATAGTCAAACACACACAATACAAATTCTGCAAACTTCTTATACTGCTCCATTTTTCTGTAGTATTCATCATCTCTGAATGTACTCGATGTTTATTCTGTCAATTATCTGCTTCCCCTAACTAGAATATAAACTCTAAGAGGAGGGGCGGTAGTTCTGTTTTATGCAGTGCAGTATTCTACAGCTCTGTTCAGTACCTAAAGTATAATAGAGAACAATGTTGAATGAGAAAATGGGGACCAATGATGCTAAGCATTTTACAAGGAGTGTCAGCTGCAGCTCTGATAACTGTACCGATATCTGTGATAAGAGATGAAAACATTGCAAGTTGCATGGAAGTTACAAAGTTAACTCTATCTTACTCTGCATCCAAAATATAACTTCAAAGGTCAAAGCTCAGCTTCTGTTATAGGACCACTGGCTATCAAAAGGATTTTTACAGAGTCCACTTTTTACATATTATTTATAACCTCTCTTTCTCAAAAGTGTTTCCATTCTCTTCTGAGTATACCTCTTCTCATTCTCTATATTGCCTCCTTAAGAAATAACAGGCAGTGGGGCGCCTGGGTGGTGCCGTCGGTTAAACGTCCGACTTCAGCCAGGTCACGATCTCGCGGTCCGTGAGTTCGAGCCCCACGTGGGGCTCTGGGCTGATGGCTCAGAGCCTGGAGCCTGTTTCCGATTCTGTGTCTCCCTCTCTCTCTGCCCCTCCCCCATTCATGCTCTGTCTCTCTCTGTCCCAAAAATAAATAAAAAACGTTGAAAAAAAAAATTAAAAAAAAAAAAAGAAATAACAGGCAGGCTAAAACTCTATATGTTTTACTTAGTTACTTAATCACAAATAGTGATTATACCAGTTGTAGAAATTTTGAAAAATAATTTGCCCTTAAGTTCTTCCCTAATTTCTGATTCCTTTTTATTTACATAGTAAAATATTAATAACTTTATGTTTATACATTACATAATATCAATTAGAAATACAATATTCCACATTCATTATTTATAGGAATGAAGCATTAGCACTCAAATATTTGTTAAGTAACTAAATGGTTTCATTTTTTAACTGTTAGATAGCAAAGCATGTAATAATAAATATAACCTCTATTAACTACCCACTCAGCAAGGATGTGCTGTAGAAAGAAGGATTCTTATAGCTCAGAAACTTTACAAAATTTTTTTCTAATAAATAGCCCCAGAAAATAATACTAGTTCGTAAGTTTTGACGCAATTAAATAACTTCTGATTTCTCTGTATCTCCCAAAGCACAAATGATCTCTCCGTGGATATTCACATGCAATACTTACAGGCTTTAAAACTATGTTCACAGTATAGCTGGACTTCTTACCTGAAAATACAAATAAACCTGCCCACTAAAACTGATACTCATATTTTTTGTTAAAAGTTAAGACTGCTATTTCCATGTCTCTGATCCCTCCCCCATTTATCCAAACAAACAGGCAACTAATCACTGATCTCACCCAGTCTAATATAAAGCTATTCATCAGAATACGTTTTCATTGAGTAGTTCATCAATACAAAAGAAGCATCATGCTTAATGCCATAGGTAGTTGAAAGTGTAACAGCCCTGAGCCTGCTTATTTGGGGAAAATGTGAGCCGTCTATCAAGGGATATTACTTAAGATATTTTGAAATGTTGTAACAACAAGAGAACAAAATAATTTCAAAACCAGTATGCACATCTGTTAGAACTGTTATAATAAAAACATGGCACTGTTCTAAAAGTTTTAGGAAATGAGAATAAACTAGCAAGTCTAAAATTTTCTTTTTCCTCATGAAGTTGGCTGTTGGGATCCCACATCATAAATGAGTTGGGAATTTATTTTTTCTCAGTGGTATTTAGATTACTATACAATGTTAGCACATTTTATGAAGTTCCTTTCCCCTTTACTAGTCCTTGTCATATTTGCTATTTATGTTTATTAAAACTGATTTTCTGTTTTTATTAGTAGGATGGATTTAATGTAGATGATGCTTTACTGCATTAGTAATAACAATTTTACTTAAATATGGCTTTGTTGTACTCCTCTGCAAATAATCTTTGAATTCCTCAGAGTCTTTTATTTTCCCTGTAGCCCAGTTGGAGAGTTTTTAATATTAAATTGAATCATAACAACACATGCTGGTTAGAGTCTAACTTAATACACGCAGCTTAATGTTAATTTTCCAACTTCAAATCAGGGATCTGACTATTCCAAGCTGATTATTTATCTCAAGTGTGATTTTGTTTTAAACTAGTAAAGTCCACAGCTAGAGATTTTTGCATCACAAAAACTAGCACTATGAAAGAAAACAAAATTCAACAAAAGACTTGGAATCTTTACATAACTACAAAAATCTTATTGAGAAGAAAAAGATCTATCAAGATGTTTCAGTAATACAGGGAGAAAGCAAAACGGAACAGGTGAATGCACAAATGACTGATGTGGGCAGGTTGTGAATACAGTAAATATGCTTGATGAATATAATAAAAGGGTAAGCTTACGTCCTAAATCCTTTAGAAGAAAGTTATCCATTAATATCAATAATAAGGGGCAAAAAGTCTTAATAGGCAAAAGAAATTGCTTTAAAGTCAACAATAAAAATCTAAATGCCACACTTTTTGCTTAACAATGTAAGCTTCTGCTTCAAAATAAATTTCTTATAAATGCCTTGAGAAGGGAAATACATAGTTAATCATTAAAAAAATATGGTATGATGGTGGAAACAGACACAGAACAGACAGTGTCAAACTCCATCGGCGCTGAGAAAAACAGAATTGGGTGATAAAAATCACAAGGGAATATACTTAGGCATTCTATAGTGTCATAAAACTTGTCTTTCTTTTTAGAATGGTGAACACCCTGTAAGAATAAGTCAGTGTTATAGTTACAAATACTAAGAAATTAGCTGACATCGAGTATCTAAGTTTACAAATTTTAATGCCTGTCAAACTATGGTGATCTGGTGAAAGTTGATTGTGAAAAGTTAATGCTCATTCTAAGGCCGATGCTCGTTCTAAGGCCATATAGATTCTACCATCTGTATGCGTGGCATGCGTATACATACCCACACCCCTTTAATGCTTCGCAAGGGGTAATTCCATGTATCGGTAGGAGTAATCGCTTATATAAGCCAATAAAAAATTAAAATGAAAGAAAAATGCCTTTTTGAAGAAACACAGTTAATGCAAATGTCGTTTAAAAAATAGCTGGCCAACTGAATAGAAAGAATACAGCTGTTTTTATTTTTACTTTCCTTGTTTTCAACATCTTGTCCTACCTTAACGATTATTATATGGATTAAGGTGAGAAACGTTGGCTAATTTTTTTTTGAAGACAGGATGAGGTGCCAGCATAAAACTTTTGAATAATAGAAGAAATTCTCCTAAGAACCAGAAAATGTTTCCAAACCATATGCAAAAATAAGATTTCAATGCTTCATAGTGTAATGAAGGAAAGTATAATGGCTGCTTGAGGTTCGTGCAATTCTTTTAGGTTATATAATTTTTCTGTGAGGCAAAAAACTGAACTACATAATACATTTCTGCAGTGCATATAGGCATCAAAACCATTTACCAAATTACTCCTTTCAGCATATTTTTCAAATGAGATTCCTTAATAAATTATGTGTATGCAGTCAAAACACAACATTAACATTTATTATTAGTCACTTAATGGAAGTTAATGGTGAGTTTATAAATGAAATGCTGGCTTACTTTGATATACACTAAGAGCAACCAAAAATAGAGGTTCTTTCCCAGAGTTCTGTGTATTTATAAAGTGCAAAATAAGCAATTTTAGCAATTCTCAAATGTAGTTCTTCCAGATGCATTTAATCCTAAATATACTTGTAGAAACAGAATATTTTTCTGCTAAGTCAGGTATGCCTAACTTATCCATCTTATGGGTAAGAACTATCCTGACTGAAGTATTCCATGCTTTATAAAAAGATCAAAAAAAAAACCAATAAAAATATAAAAACAGCGTGAAGTATTTTCAAATTTTCAATATTCTTGAGGGAGGTATCTTGAGGGAGGTATTTTCAGTGAAAATGTGTCGTCTATAAAACAAGACAAAACAAAAGCCACAACACTAAAATAATTAATTATGTTAAATACCCCACTGAAAATGGATGCATTACAGGGCAAGGACAGAAAGATGTCATAGATAAATTTACAAACGACAAATTCTATATGTATGTGAAATATTTTTAACAGAGATTGCTACAGAGTTGTTGCTCAGAAAATCCACCAATTTTTCCAAAAATGAGGGGCTCTCTCTCAAAATATTGTAGCAAATAAAATTATCACTCCTGATTTGTACTGGTCCTTGAATGGTATAGAGTGTAAAATGTTTGAAATAAAATAAAATTCAATAATACAACTTCTTATAAATTACAACTTCTTATAAAGTTGTAAATAAGGTAAGATCATTTACAAGAAATAAAACAATATTTTTTAACAGGGCATGGGGTCTAATAGACTCATATGTTACAATATTTCATCATATTAAGATTATGTGAGACATTTAAATATCATAAAAATTACGATAATAATGAAGTGTCAAAAAACTGAAACGAAGCTTGTAGGAAAAAAGTTCATTTGGGAGGAGTTTCATTCCTTATAAAAGCTTACATTTTCAGAATTTAAAACAATAAAAAGTGATTTTTCAAATAATAATAATGCACTGATTTCTGGGGAAGATATTTTCAACTGCCTAATATTAAAAAGAGGAAAATGAAGGGGGGAAAAAAAGAATAAACACCTTATTCAACATTAAAAAAAATCTATGCAATGAACTGTCAGATAAAATTATATTAACATGTTCATGTTTACTTTTAAGGTTGTAATTATGTACGCACAAATATAAATTAAACTTTATATAAAAATTTAGGGCACAGGATTTGATTACTCTGAAATAAAGTTATAGCCAGATTAATACTCTATGTGGCATTTGGCATTTAAGTTTAAATTTCTATTTGCAAGTCGTTCTATTATTCTATTAAAGGATGTAAAATTATAGTCAGCATAACACCTTCAAATGCCTTTTGTTAATTGGCAGCTATAGTGGGACATGAAGCATCATTCTCTCCCAGCAGTTTCATTTTAAACACATTATTCCCAGATATAAAAATAGCAAATTACATTAAATTTTACAGAAGGCATTTTCAGCTTCTCATATAGGAAGAGCTATAAGCAGCTTCCATGGCATAACATCACAGCAAACAGCTTTGAATACATTCTCTGGTAAGACACCATTCAGACATACAAGATGCAGCCTACAGGGACTTGATGCTTAAAATATACAAGTAAGAAGTTTTAGGCTTAACAACAACAACAAAAAACAAAACAAAACAAAAAAAAAAAACAAGCAAAAATTTCCCAAAGTCTTGAGAGGTAAGTTCTGATATTCTTTACTTCCTCCAAGTTGAAAAGTAAAGTAGTTTGTTATTTCTCCTCGTTCTGACTTTGTAACACTTGCCACGAGATTTTAATTCTAAAACTCTGATTACACGTTCACTACTTTTTTTCATATTTTCCAAAATGAGACAAGGGTGATGGACAGCTTAGCAGTGACAAGAGTCCCATAAACATCATTACTAAAACTTTTCTGTTTTTAGACAAGAATTATTAATCTACTTTGGGTATTCTGTTGGTTATGAGCTCTATCTAGTTCAAGGTATAAAGATGCTCCTCCATCTAATCTGTCATACATTTAATTTTAAAAATGAAAAAGTTATGAATGTGTCGGATACATTTTTTAACATCTAGATTTCTAGGTCTTGGCGTATAAATATTGATGGGCAGATTGACTTCATAGTTTAAGTCAGAACTCATGTTAATAGAGGAAGTTTTAAAAAGTCAATCCTTCTGTTCCTTTATCTAATGAGTTTCCAAAGGCAGAGAACAATCCTACAAACTGGCAAATTCTCTCTCATCAGATATGTACATTGTATATTCTACAGAGAAATAAAAGACATTATACCAGCCCCGTTATGGAAAATGAATTGTGGAGTTCTGAAACTCAGTATATAAATGGTGAGATCATATTTCTTTTTCTTAAAGCTAATTGTGCCACAAAGGAGAGAAAAATCTGAGAGAAATCGTATTTACCACAATAATAGTTCCTATAACTCTAAGAAAGTATCTTATGATTTAAATTCTTGTATTTATTATTCAAAGAACTTAAAAAAAACAAAGTAATGCAAATAAAATGTTATAACTTCAAGATTCATTGTTCAGCATGACAAGTGTTTGATTTTTTTGTTTGTTTTCTTTTTTGGAAGAAGTTAATTAGGAAGTTAAATACAACTGGAAAAAAATATTTCACAGTTCTCTAGAAATGAAAAAGTTATCTGACTCAAGATAATACCTACAATCAATAATTTACCAGTACAGACAAAATTATTTCTTCTTTATCATTTTCCATATTCTTACTTAGATACCTACTGATTTAGAGAGAGAAATACAAACCTGTAAGTTATTTATGGCTTGTTTGGTGCCTCAAAGAAATCACATAATATCCAAACACCAAAAACAAAACAAAACAAAACAAAAACAAAAAACCGAACCTAACCACTTTTGAATAGGATTTAAATGGTTAAGCTTTGTGCAAAATACAAAAGTAAATGTGAACTAAGGGAAATGAGAAAAATTGTTTTCAAAACTCGAGAAGACAGCCACAGAATACTACTTGCTCTCTGATCATTTAACAGGTTTTGTGTAATTAATAAATAGATAGTAACAATTTTAGGTACACCTTTATTTTTTCTTAGTTAATTTCATCTATTACCTAGAATTATGCCTCTCACACAGCAGGCATCCAATAAACATTTTTGAATGACTACACCATTCAAAGAAATTAATTTGTAAATAAAGTTTGCCTAATTGTATTTGTCTATGTGACATATAGAATTAGACTATTTTAAATTTCTAGTAAGAGACATATGCTGCTGAACATGGACACGATGTCATGGAGATACATACTTCTTACATAAAACTATATACCACATCTGCGGCATAATCTATAACACATACCACAGTTTTACACATATACCAACTCCCCATTTCGCTTCTGCAAGTTTTAAGTATTGATGAATTCTTGCCAAAGAAGTCACATTATATACAACAAACCTTCAGTTTAAATAAGGAATAAGCTTGCAGTTAACAACTTAGTTTGAAATGTTAACAATCCTTAGGCTGTTAACATAACAACTGGCTATTAATGTGGTAATGACCAACTTAAGAGGACATTATACTCTGAGAAATGAATATATTGGCAACTAGGACCAAGGTTTTTATTTGAAAGAGTATGATTTTTTTTAACAAGTTACCAAACATGAAAAGTTTGAGTCTACCAGAAGTCAACTAAGTAATGTCACAAACAGCAACATCTATCTATCTTAGAGAAGGGTAAGCACTTTTGATATGAAAACTATTTTGATAAATCCCTTTAAACAAAACACTTACTTGAGACTATCAAACGGCAGTTAAACATTGTATTTTTATTACCATAAGAATAACACAATCTAAGTTTCCTTCTCTGCTTGCTATTATATCAACAACAGTAAAACAGTTTAACTGACAATACAGGTATTACATTGGCAAATTTTAAGTTTTTAAAATCCGGCTATTTCAACATATGTTCTGTAAATCTTACTTAATTTTTATCTTTATTGCTTACTAGAACACCTTAACTTTGCGCAGACTTATATAAGCTCCTTGTTTTGGAACTGTTGTTACATAAATACACTTGAGACACTGCAGTTGCAAACAAATGTAAAAGTAAAAAAAAAAGAGTCAAAAAGCCATGACCACTGGTTAGTAAAGATAAAGCAAAACTAGGAAGCATTGTTAAATCACTGAAAGTAAAATGCAAATGCTTTATGTGGAAATGAGGCTCTAGTTCACAATGAGCAGAGGAAAAAAAAATTATTTCAAAGAAGAAGTTCAAAGACTGAAGTTCTAAGAGAATTCATGGAATAAGTTAATTCTGATTAGTTGTGCCACCACAATAAGGGAAATCCTGGCTATGGAGTCACTTCTTATTGTTGGCACCTTGCGTGTATTTTATGCCCTTGGAACACAGAGGGATAGTAACAAGTGGTCATAATTAGCCAGGAGGCTGTCAGCTGAGGCAATCCTAAGGTTGGGGGGGGGCAGGGGGTAGAATCTGATAAATAGTGTTGGATTCACCCTTTTAAACTATCACTAATCAAATGGTACATTTTTATATATAAAGATTAAATCAGACTAAAAATAACTGAATTATATACTGAGAAGCACCAAATTCCCTAGAAAACACTTCCCAAAAATGACCAAGATGGTTAAGGAGTTACGGCTGATTGATAAATTTTGTGTCATAAAGGGAGAAAATTCAAAATAAATCGCTTAATGTCAGACTAGAAAAATGATTAATCGTATCAAATATGAAAACCCGAATGATGCCATATATCATTTCTCTAATTTGATAGCTCCTACTTTATTAATATATGTAATTTGCAGCTGAATCAAGTCACAAAGTTCCCTGAAAAGCAAAATAATTTTTCTTAAATACAAGTTCACGCATTGAGTGCTAAATGCTGGGAAACAAGTATAGAGGGCTTCATGGTTTTTTAAGCAAGAATATATGCATTGTCCTCAAACTGATCAGATGTTTAGAGTGGCTTTCATTTCCCCATAATGATGGAGATCTTTACTGTGTTAGTTTCCATAATGCTACTGGCAAGTCTGAAGCTGCTAATGCTCCGTGATATCTTTGTGATGACCACTTGGAATGCCACTGAGGGTGGGGACACAGATTCACACTTGGGGAAAGTTGTCAAAACTGTATAATAAATATGCTAATAAATACCAGTTAATAATTTCAAACTGAACTTTCTCTGACAAACGAGACACAGGAAGATTGCTGAACAATTCTGTGTCAAGCTCAGCCTATCTTGTCGGTATGGTTTAACGAAACACTTATATGCTGATTTCTACCAACCACATCCTTGCCATGAACTGGTGCTTTTAATACGGGCAGTGGAATAACCAATCTCTAACTATGAGCATCCAGGCAGGCCAAATGGAATCACTTTCGATATCATGTTTTACTGGCCATTACTCGAGTAAGAATTTGCATAATAGGCACCTGGCAACATTTTGAAGGCTGACAGGTCAATGTCTTTCAGGAATAGAAGCTGGTAGTAAGGAAATGAAACCAAAAAATACACTTACAAAAGTATTTTAAAAGGAATCCAGTCATCACTGGTGTGCAAGGGTAATTCCTACCTCAGATAGTCTCTGCGACAAAGGATAAGATTAGCTTTAGTGTACAGGGTGGAGCCCACCTCTCCCAAACGACAGTCACAGCAGGCACACTTCAGGCAATCTTCATGCCAGTATTTGTCCAGTGCCTTTAGAAGATACCGGTCCTTGATCTTTCGGTTGCAGCCAGCACAACCTTTCGGCTTGGTGTCTGGCTGGACTGAGAGCATTTGTATACCTAAAGGAAGACAAAAACAAAAAAGAGAGCTGGGACTGCAGGAAAGAATCAAAAGATGTCAAAAGACCTCCAACAAATTTAATATTTACTATTGCTTTTCTCAAGGAGCGTTAGACTTTCCCTTTTGGGGCTATCCTGAAATCAAACTAAAATTTGGAAACAAAAGCCTCAAACATTATAAAGTCCTTATTAAGTCATTTATAAATTTGCACCTGGACAGTGGGGGTGGGGGTGGGATAATGCATTCGTGTTGTACATAGTATACATTGACAATTGACATGATGGTGACATCATATACACAAAGTTCAGTAACATTAAATAATTTTAGAGTGTCCCCATTATCTGCATAGTGTAGTTCCTTTGGGAAGAAAACGTGAGTAATAATCTCAAAGGAAGCTATTGAACAAACTAGTCCATGCACCGTCTATAAGAGTCAAAAATGAGTTTTTCTTTATTGGTTAGAAATTCACTTGATTTGTGCTTGATGGTGGAAGGAGAGTGTACCCTAATGGGAAGACACTAACCTGACTTAGCAGTGGGGCTGTTTATAGTTAAACATAGAGTACAGTCACCCAGAAAGCTCCCCAATTCTACACTGTGTGTTTGCATCTAAATACTTCCTTCTGTGTTCTTGCTGTTTGAACTTGTTCCTTATGTTACAATTTTACAAATGAATCTATACTCACAAACATGAGTCAGAGCCTCTATAAATGGCAGATTACCTGACTGCATACTGTATGCTTTCATATAAAATGAAAGTACAGGATTGGTTTATTACCATAAACACACACTTATTAATTTCATAGGGGAAAGAAAAAACAACAGAAGGAAAAATCTAAATACATATAAATTACACAAACATATATACATAAATATATTATGTTATAGATAGGGCACCAGACATATATATACAATGTATATACTTTAGAGATACATCTCCATCATAAATAAGGAGTCCAGCTGGGTTCTGTGGTTTTTACAACTTGACTGAAATGTTTTCAGTGAAAGGCTATTCCCCTTTGAGTTTCTTCTTTCCTAAGTGTCAAATACCCAGTTTAAAAAAAAAAAAAAAAAAAGCTGGACCAACTATTCAGAGCTTCATATTTATCCAATAACTCATTCTAAGTACTACCAAATACTCGAGACATCATTGATTCCTAACTCCCTCATTTTACAAATTGTGATACGGAGGCCTAAGAGAGTTTAAGGACTCGCTCGATGCTGAATGACAGGTTAAGCACTAGACTTGGTGGTCTTCTAACAGTCCAGAGATCCCACTACTAGAGTATGCTTCCTCTCCTGTACATAAAGTTTCAAACTCTACAAAACGCCAAATGTAGATGCACTTGAAACAGTTCCAAGAAAAGAAATGCCAAGCCATAATCTTGGAGTATTTCCCTACTCCAAAGTAGCTAAACCTTCTTCAGTTTCCTCTGAAGCCTCCTTATGAAGGCTTCACCTCCATTACCTTCACACTCTTTTTTCATTTTTAATCACATTGATAACAGACATCAAGGCACTGTACCCTCAGAGCTGAATAACTTTTCTAGGTACAAATAATGCATGGATTGCACATAATATTGTTTTGATGTTGAACTTCCATTACCAAATAAGTTCTCTGGTAGAGTGATGGACTAGGGACTGGCAGGGAAGAAAGGGTGGATGTTCTTGCTGCATGATCTGCACAGTGTGGTCGTCAAAGCTGCAGACTAGCAGCTGGATTTGTACAGAAGAGCAGGTGGTATTCCTATAGCCTGCTTTCTATTCCCTTTCTTTGAAGGAGCTAAGGGTCTAGTGTAGATTAATCATAACCCTTGATAGCTCTGCTAAATCTCACTCTCTAGAACTTCTAACAAATGAAGTTTCTTTGATCAGAACTAGTTACCGTCTTCTAGCAAGGTTCCACAAGGAATAAATCCCATTAATTACGGTACAGAACATATCCAAGTGCCTCTTAACCATATACCTGGGGGGAGGGGGGAAATTTGGATTTACTAAATGACATTCTGTATTTCATTACTGAAAACATCGAGAGATGGCTGGCTATTCGAATTCACCAACTTATAAGGCTATTATTATTATTATTTTACATCACAAAGCTAGAAAAAAAATTTTAAATCCCTTTTAGTTGTAGCTAAGCTATATTTCCCTCAGTTGAGTTCCTACCATCAAGTGGAGAAGGACAGCTATCTTTATTCAAAATGCTTTGTAACCAGGACAGGGAATACCAACATTTGGCACAAGTAACACTACCCTGCTTGTCTTCACAAAATGTTTTTGTTGTGTTGACATTTTAATTTAGCACTCAGAGGCCAATTAATATTTGAAACTCTTACATTCTGTTTGGCCTTGGGCTTGAAGGAGTTTGATATTTTACCCTCCATCCTGGTACCTTCTTTTAGAGAACATCATCACCTTTCTCTTGAAAAGGAATCTTTTCAATACTCTTCAAGTTAACAGTTGTAGAAAAAGAACTATTTAGTAGTCACCACGTTGCCATGTACCTAAAAGGCACAAAGCATCAGCAGCCCCCTTCCCCACCGTGCCCCTCACCATCCAGAAGAACATGACTGGGTAGAGTTATGCGTTCGGAAGCGGAGAAACATTTCACAAGTTGCTCATAGCACATCAGGACTCATAACTAGTTTTAGATTGGCATGTAAATTGTTCTGAGGGAAATTCTTATTGCCTCTGAGACCCTGCCATTCTGAGTTATTTGACAGTTTAAGGGAAATCATAATTAAAAAAAAGACATAAATAATAGCCTGTGCAGTGTGGTGTGCAGAAATAAGTAGAACCATTTCATTTAAACTCTGGTGAGCTTTTAATTGCCTGGATTGCATTGTGAGGCGGCCTAACGGTTGATTGCCTCCATTATGTTCCCTTGTTCTGTGCCATTCATCCGCGCGGTCTCAGCTTCAGTAGTTAACACAACAAAGTAACCACAACTCCACAACACACAGGGGCTTAAAAAAAATCATCATAATCAAAGATTTGCAGCACTTAGACACAGTCTTTTATATTTTTGGACTAACTACACATAGTGAACGGAAAACATTTTGTCCCTGTCGGAAGATTCACAGAGAACAATTTGGGAGAAGGAACAGGAAGGGGGAATACATAAAGGGGGTTGGCAGAGATGAGGTGCCTCAGGAAGATGCTAAAATGGGAATGCAGGTTCCGCAGCTGGGAGCAGTGACACAGATTAAAAGAATTTGGCCAACATGGCCATTCGATTGCCAAGAGGTACCAAACAAAAGATTTTCTCTCCTCCTGCCCATCTTCATCCTCTCCCCAGCCCCCAGACCCGATTGGAGAACTGGATTGGGCCTAAAAGCTTGTTTCTCTCTGTTCACTGGCCCAGAGCATCCCTACAGGCTGCAGCCCCCTAAGGGACAACAATGCAAATAGATGTCCCCAGATCTCAGGCGCTGGAGCTGCTTAACTCTGTTCTGCCCCTTCAACTCCCAACCCCCTCCCCATCCTTTCACCACCCCCTCCCCTTTTGGAGCAATGGAGCTGGGAACCAATTTGATTCCCTTTTTCTCCAATGCAGCTGCAAGGCTCAGAGATACTGACATTTTTCCACTCTTATCAGTTTAATTACAGTTACCATGGCAGCAAAGTGCTGGTGCTTGGCAAAGGCCAACAAGAGATTTGCAAGACTGAGTTCAATTTTGATGCAGCTCACATGCAAAAAAAAAAAATAATAATAGTAATAAAATAATAATAAAAAAATAAGAAACATACATGCACTCTAACAAAGAATGCCTTATGGAGTTTATGCTCTAGCCTTTTGTGGTTGTGTCTTCGCAGCCACACAGGGATGATTTGCAAAGAATGTAGCAGTATTTGTTGCACCTCGCAAGATTAATTGGTTTAAGCAGCAGTCTTCCAAAGCACTTACAACAATAATATTTCGGATCTTAAAAAAAAAAAAAAAAAAAGACACAAAAGCAGCGGAAGAGCAGGAAAGCTTTTGAGCAGTCAAGAGTGCCGAGCGCCGGCAAAGTGCATCTATGATAGATTGTAACCTTACCAAAACTTTTCTCCTTTTTCTGCATGAGTTGACTTAGGCGTGCCTGAGTTGCAGCAGCTTCGCATTGAGCACAGAGCCCAAGGTAGAAGTGGAAGGGGGTCTCCTGGATTTAGCTCAAGTGTGGACCTGGTGCGCAGCCTACACCGCCGAGGACCGACTATTGTGAAGCCACTTTGGGAGCGGGTCGGAGTGGCGGCAGGGGGTGGGGGAAGGGATGAGGGCGGCCAGACGAGACAGAGCGCACACACAGAGCCCCTCGCAGTGTGGCGGTGTGCAAAATGATGGCGAATGACAAAGCCACATGCTTCCCTAACTCTGCCCGTAATCCTAAAATCCCAGCGGCCCCTTTTAGCTTCGTGGTAACAAATGGATTTGATTAAACTGTCACATGCAGCGTTAGCATAGCATATCATGTTCAATATGAAAAAGATCATAAATCTGACTTGTATTTCATAACAGCAATCTGGGTAGCCCCCGTAAAAATGTGCTGCATCAGTTTGAATCTCCTCCTGTTAGGACATGGGCACCTCGTTCCAGGGAACCTGTCTCTCGTGGCCACTTCTCCCCACCGCGCCCCCCACCCCCAGCCCCCCTGCAAACACTTTTCCATCTCGCCGGAACCACCTTTTCTTATTACGGAAAAGTGGGGAGAGGCAGAAGTGTCCCCAAGAACCGCAAGACTGTGATTTCAACTCTCGGGGGGAGGGGGCTGTGAATCCCAGCAAGTACGAAGCAGGGGGTCTGGAGCCCACCTAGGACGGAATTCTCTTCCCCAGGGCCAGGCCGGAGCGAACCTCTCCCGATTCCAAACTCTCCCTGCCCCTCTCTTCCCGGGAGTAAGGGGTGTGGGAATGCTGCGGCTCATCCTGAACTTTGACTATTATCCACTCGAGTCGTACTTGAGACATTCCGCGCCGCAGCCGCTCTCCCCTCCTTCCCTCCACATCTTCCGCCTGCATCTATTTCATGTCTCATCATAAAAATAATGAAGCCTCACATGATTTAAACAAAACCGTCTCAGCAGAGCTGCAGCCCGAGCGAAAGTTGCAGTGCGGAGCTGGGCTGCAGCCCCAGTTTATGCCTCATTAGGAGAGGCTGGGGAAGAAAAAAAAAAAAAAAATACCCACATCCGCACACGCACGCGCGCACCCGCAGACACACACACACCACAAATAAGCCGACGCGTGTATACACAGTTGCTGCACTTACCTTCTCAATTAAGCGATACAGGGGGAGGCCGTTCAGAAAGCACAGTGGCTGCTTTGTAGTGCTTCTCCTTGGGAAAGGTCAAAAAGAAGCATTGTTTGAAAAAAAAAAAAAAGGAGGGGGGAGGGAGTCTCTATTTTTTAAGTTTAAAATAATGAGGTCCTCAAGGATCCGCCAAGTAATGGTGTTGACCGCATGTGAGCCACAGGTGTCCTCCTTTTAGGCAACTGCAGTCCGAGGCTGTCTCTCTCCGTCCTGGCTCAAGACAACTTACCCCAGCAGCACGCGAGGAGCCGAGCTGGAGGAAGCCCCGGCTCTCAGCTGCAAAATGCAATCCCTTCCCAGCCAGACATAATACAGCCGAAGAAAAGGTCACTCAGTTATTACTGAGCCGGCGGAGCCCAGGCAGCGCTTGTCAAGACCACAGAGAAGCAGCTCCCTTCCGATTTAAGACTATTTACCTCTCGCCCCCACCCCTCCCCTCTTCTCTCCTTTCCTTCTCTCCCTCCCTCGCTCGCTCGCTCTCGCTCTCGCTCTCGTGTGCCTGTTCTGCAGCTCAGTCAAGTACAGCCGCCCTCGGAAAGTGCAAAGCAGCCACGAGACAGATCGGGCTTTGTTGCTAATTTCCCAGGGTGAAAATTTACAAGCCTGCAAGTGCAGTCAGCACAGCCACATGCATATGCTACTCACAAACGCTGGGGACGACCCGCGCACAAAAAGTGACCTCTGCAGGAGTCGGCTGGGGAAGACCCTACCTTCTGGACCCGTCCAAAAGAAGTCCTGCGAAAGAGCCCTGGAGGAGAAGGATCGGACTCCTAAAACAACGAGGGCATTTTGGAATAGGTGCCCACATTTAAAGCAAACTGTCTTCCAAAGCCATTTCGGAAGCCACCGGTTATGGAAATTAAAATAAGGCAAGAGAGTCAAACGGCTACTAGAACTGGAAACACACACAACTGTCCTCTTTAGGAAATGTCTGGGGGGTGGCTGCAGTTGCCCGGTCTCTGACTTCCCTTAATGAACTCTCTAAAGTCTCTGCTCAGCAGGGCAGTGCTGCCGCACAAGCTGGGTCCAGGGCATGGCATACTCCCCTTCCTCCCTGCCTCCAGCGGCCCGAGAACCAAACTGTGAACTTGTTCCTTGTTAGCCAATACTGAACCGCCTCCCACCCCCACGGATACGCTTCTTGCAATTACTTGAACACCTTGCAATTTAAAGCTCACATGCTAGAATGAGAAACACCCAAGAGCACAAGAAACATGTTTTCACAACTAACTCGGTCAGACAGCCATAGAGTTTTTTCATCATTACTGCCCTGTCTTCATAGGCTTATTTTAGAGGCCTTGACAGGTTGGGTTTTTTTTTTTTTAATTGAAATTGGTTCTGCTGTCCCCAATCACCTCTTTTCCTCTCTATATCTGTAAAGGCTACTGGTAGCTTTAAAATATCTTCTTTTTCCCCTAAGTTTTCAAACTTCAAAGTCATCCTCTCTTTCTGGTAATTATCATAGCGTCCCCACCAGATTTTATGAAGCCCTGTCAAAGGTCAAGTTTAAAAACAGTCCACGTTTGAATGACTCTAGCTGAAATGTTTTAAGGGCCAAGAAAGATTCAACTGTTGAACTTCAAAAAACTTTTTTTTTTCTTCTCAGCACCATCGGTTTTAATCTAGTTCTAGTTAAAAAAAAAAAAAAATCAAAGCACCCCCCTCCCCATGAATATTTAGGCCAAATTATGTGTCTCTTCCTAAGGAATAATAACAGAGCATTGATAACTGATTTTTTTTATCCCTTCCCTTTTTTTAAAAGCTCATAATAAAATAGTATGTAGTTTGCTTTCCTCTCCCTTTAAAAGGCAAGAAAACTCAGAACTAACCTGAAAAGTAACGAAAGTCACAGACGGCGGATTAATAAGAACCCCTTCAGTTGATTTGTTCTGTACATAGGCAGATTTCTTAAGTTTGGCTTTTCTGGCCCGTCTAAGCAGGCACTCATGCACCTCACCCATCCGCACAGCTCCTGCTGTTCTACCCCACCTCTCTGCTCGAGCCACTCTGAAAACACCCCAGAGTGTGTGTGTGCGTGTGCGTGTGTATGTGTGTCTCCTGCGCTCCCTCTCTCAGCCAATGCACTGAGAAGAAGAAAAGAGGGAGGGAGGGAGAAGTATGTGTGGGGAAAGGGAGAAATAAAATCAAAACAAATGGTACAGCTAATGAGGACAATTAAATTAATTATGTTCAAGGAGATGAGATTTTTTTTCCCTCCAACTGTATGATCTGTTACCCCTCGCTGGCAACTGCTGCTCTGTAATTCATGGCAACTGATTAGTGCATCTATGCAAATCTTTGTTTAAATCATTCAACTAATTAAATGATGGGATTATTCCTCTGCCTACGGTGACATCATTCGCAGTAATTAGTACTCTATTTGGACTGTGGCAGTAAGATTCCTGATATCAACACCAACCTGCAAGACATTAACCACTTTGTCACCTTATTTTTTTTAAGGGACAAACACCCAGATCTCTAATTGCATTTCCCACCCCCTTCTTCCCCCCCCCATCTCCCTTTTCCTCTCAAATTTGCC
>NC_057358.1:50060000-50155000 GCF_016509475.1 Prionailurus bengalensis
CCATTCCATTTCTGATAGGCCCTCTGAACTGATATAGATAATGGGAAGTTAAAAGTATTTTCATTTTCTAAGATTAGAGAAAATGTACAGGAAACATTATAAGCTATAGTAACTAGTATATATAAATTTCTCAATAAATGGTACCAATTATTATCATATTCAATATGGCCCAGGTTAATATTTTTACTCTTGAATGAAGGGTCATTCTTATTGTAATCTTCTCTAGTACTGTACTTCTAGAACATCTGTGTGCTTTATTGAAAGTTAATTATAGTTAGTCTGTGTTCCCCACTTTCTATGTTCTTTTTATTTAAAAAAAATATTTATGTATTTGGAGAGAGAAAGAGAGAGAGTGGGCAGGAAAGAGGCAGAGAGAGGGGGATGAGAGAGAATCCCAAGTAGGCTCTGTGCTGTCAGCATGGAGCCTGATGCAGGGCTCAGTCCCATGAACCATGAGATAATGACCTGAAGCTAAAATCAAGAGTTGGGCACTTAACCAACTGAGCCACTCAAGCAACCCCCTTGCTATATTCCAAATGGTTGTGTCCCACAAAATGTTGAATTCCTAACATTTCATGAGGTCATGAGGGTAGAGCTCTCTTTAATAGGATTAGTGTTTTCTTATTAAAGAGACTCCACAGAGATCCCTTGCCTCATCTGAACACACAGCGAGGCACCAGCTATGATTCAGGAAGAGGGTCCTCACCAATATGTGACCATGTTGATACCTTGGTCTTGGACTTCCAGCCTCCAGAACTGTAAGAAATAAATTTCTGTTGTTTATCAGCTACCCAGTCTTTGATATTTTGTTATAACAGCTCGAAAAGATTAAGACATGGCCTGGCTAAAAACTTTGAGGATTCGAGTTTTGACCTAATTAGTTTTGCATTTTATACAATGCAAAGTGTAGTATCTTACAATAGACATTTGTTAAATGTTGATTTAAATGATTCGAATTAGACAATGAAGCCATAGTCCTGAACACAATGTTTTAATTAATTAATTAATTATTTTTAGAGAGATATAGATAGTGCGAGCAGGGGAGAGGGGCAGCAGGAGAGAGAGAATCTTAAACAGCCTCCATGCCCTACCACATGACCCTGGTAACATAACCTGAGCCAAAATCAAGAGTCGGAGGTTCAGCTGACTGAACCATTGAAAACAATGTTTAAAGTGACATTTTGAATCTAAGTTATTGTTAAAAATACCAACCTAAGCGTATTAAAGTCCGATGCTACTTGACACAACCATGTAGACATTTTCACACTATGTATACCTTGAGAAAGAAGCTCTTGTCATTTGTCTTCATGATTACATCAGAAGTTCTTGGATGCAGTATCTATAGGGTCTATCAGAGTGCCTAGCATATAATAACTACTTAAGAAATGTTTAATGCATGAATAATGAAATGGTAAAATAATAAATGAATATAGTCAAAGGATAGTTGATCTAAATGAAATTACCATGACTTAACATCACTTGCTTTGTGAGACAAGTAAAGGAGACAAAAATGGAAGTCAAAAGAATTTTCAATACAAACTAGAATCACAACAGTATCTTGTGATGTGTAGAAACATTAAGATTTTTGAAGGTCTGTTGTGTTAAGCATGTTAACCAGAGGATGTTTATTAGTTATTAGTATGAGGTAAAAGCCTTAAAAACCTTTAAGAGCCTATTAGTAGTGAAAAAACATCTCAAGTAACTTATTCAAAGTAGTCCAAACATGTAACTTCTGCTAATTTGTCCTAAGATAACATAAGAAAACATTAAAAAGACAAAACATTGAATCAAGTCTCAAAAAATTTAAGGATGGAACCTCAGAGGAACTTTGCTAATCAATGGTAGGTCAATTTTCTTGGCATTCTCAGGTTTCATCTCAAAAAGAATGCCTGGAAAAGAAGGAAGACACTTTATAGTTTCCTTGTGTTACTCCTATGGCTCTATATCTAGAGTATCAACCAATGAAAAAGACAAGTCATGTGTTGAGTTTTGAGGTATTCACAAAGTATTCTCAGACCTCCCCATGTTTTCGATCGCCATTTTCTCACCTTTCAGAAAAAAAGCATCCTTCAGAAACAGCTGGGCAAGAGCTATAGAGTGGACCACTGATTGCTTATTGCATACTGGCTGCTTCTTTCTTCAAAAGCAAAGCTCTGAAGTCAATGACAGAAATATCCTGGATACAGTGGCTGGAGGGACTCTTAGGTTGCTGTCTATTATATCTTCTCAGAGTTTAAAAGGAACAGGCAGGAAGTAAAAGCAAAATCACCACCTCAATAAGCCAATGCCTACTAGAAGCTGAAAATCATATTACAGTGTGGGCACATCAACTTTCTTTCTAAGTATGGATCTCAGAAGGAGATTTTGTTGTTATTGATTTATCAGAGTGTGGTTAAGAGTAATTGAACCATCCTATATTCTGAGAATCAATGAATTTGGGAAGTTCCCCATTCAAAAATTTGTAAGGAGGAGAAAAACAAAACAATAAGCAACAACAAAAACAACAAAAACCCACTGTGGAATAAGGGAAAGGAATTACCACTTTGAAGACTCAAGGGAAGAGTATGTTTCTAAAATTAATGGCTTACAAGACTCAAACATTCTGGAACTCGTTTACTAATTCTCAATAAAATCCGAGAAGAATGAGCCTCCATCAGATAGGACTAGCAGGGTGTAAAGAATAGAATGAATTACAAAAGAGAGATAGGGGGGCACCTAGGTGGCTTAGTCAGTTAAGCATCAGTTTCTTGATTTCTGCTCAGGTCACAATCTCACAGTTTGTAAATTTGAGCCCTTCATTAGGCTCTGTGATGCCACTGCAGAGCCTGCTTGGGATTCTCTCTCTCTCTCTCTCTCTCTCTCTCTCTCTCTCTCTTTTTCTATCTCTCTCCTTCTTTCTCTGCCCCTCCCCTGTTCTTTTTCTCTCTCTCAAAATAAATAAACATTGAAAAAAAAGAGAGAGAAAGTTAAAGAAAAATTTCAATAAAGCTAAATGTATAACAAAAATTCAAGCCCACATTTTACAAGGTTCTGAGGATATTGAACTATAGTACTGACAGTACAGAAACATGAATCAGTGATGTGGAGGATGGACTTGAGAAGCTCTCTTAGAATGTAATAGAAGAGGCCAAAGAGATTAAAATTATGAAAGAGAACATGATAGTTAATAAGACCTAAAGGGGAGTTTTAATTTGTGACTACTCTGTGTTCCTGAAGAAGGAGCTAAAACATGAAACAGAAGCAGTAAATAAAAATATAATACACAAAAATTTGACTGACCTGAATATGCAGATTTGATTGACATTACTAAATTTAACACAAACAAAAAGTGAAATCTATAAAACTCATATTGAAAAAAAATTTGAATTCCAAGGTAAATAACTGATAATTAAAAAAACTGTCAAGTACCTGTACTCTGAAAACTATAAAACACTGATGAAATAAATTGAAGATGGCATGAACAATGGAAATGTATTCCAGGCTCCTGGATTGGAAGAACAAATATTGTTAAAATGTCCATACTGCCCAAAGCAATCTGCACATTTAATGCAATCCCTATCAAAATAAACCAAAAGCATGTTTCACAGAATGAGAACAAATAATCATAAAATTTGTATGGAACCTCAAAAAGACCCTAAATAGCCAAAACAATATTGAAAAGGGAAAACAAAGCTGGAGGTATCACAATTTCAGATTCAAGTTATACAGCACAGCTGTAGTACTCCAAACAGTATGGTACTAGCAAAAGCACAAAGATAGATACATACATAGGTCAATGGAATAGGATAGTCCGGAAAGAAACTCAAAACTATATGGTTAATTAATCTTCAATGAAAGAGGCAAGAATATGCTAAGAGAAAAAGACAAGCTCTTCAACTAATGATGTTGGGAAAACTGGGCAACTACATGCAAAAGAATGAAACTGGACCACTTTCTTACACCATACACAAAAATAAACACAAAATGGGTTAAGGACTTAAATGTGAGACCTGAAACCATAACAATCTTAGAAGAGACTACAGGCAGTAATTTCTGTTACATCAGCCACAGAAACATTTTGGATGGTGTTAAGAAGAATAAAAGCAAAAGAGAAACAAAAGCAAAAGTAAAACTATGGGGACTATATCAAAATTAAAAGCTTCTGTACAGCAAAGGGAACAAAAAAGCCTAAAAGACAACCTCCTGAAAGGGAGAAGATATTTGTAAATGACATATCTGATAAAGGGTAGTATCTCAAGTATATAAACTTTTACAAACTCAACATCCAAAATACAAATAATACAATTAAAAATGGGTAGAAGACATGGACAGACATTTCTCTAAAGAAGATACATAGATGGCTAACAGACATATGAAAAGATGCTCAATATCACTCATCATCAGGGAAATGCAAATCAAAACTACAATGAGATATCATTTCACACTTCTCAGAATGGCTAAAATTAAAAACACAAGAAACAACAGGTGTTGATGAAGATGTGGAGAAAAAAGAACCCTGTATACTGTTGATGAGAATACAAAATGGTATAGTCAGTGTGGAAAACAGAATGGAGTTTCCTTAAAAAGTTAAAAATAGAACTACCCTACCATCCAATAACAGCATTACTGGGTTTTTACCCAAAGAATACAAAAAACACTAACTCACAAGAATATATGCACCCCTATATTGGGGGTAATGGCAGCATTATTTACAATAGCCAAAATATGGAAGCAACCTAAATGTCCATTGATAGATGAATGGATAAAAAAGATGTGGTGTATTATGTACAGTGGAATACTAAGCAAAATAAGTCAGTCAGAGAAAGACCAGATACCATATGATTTCACTCATACATGGAATTTAAGAAACAAAACAAAACAAAAAACACAGGGAAAAAGAGAGAGAGAGAGAGAGAGAGAGAGAGAGACAAACCAAGAAAGAGACTCTTAATTATCGAGAAAAAACTGATTATTATGAGAAGGGAGTTGAGTGGGGAAGGTGGATGAAATAGGTGAAGGGGATTAAAGAGAATGGTTATCATGATGAGCACTGAGCAATGTATAGAATTATAGAATTACTGTATTGTACACCTGAAACTAATATAGCACTGCATGTTAACTATACTGGAATTAAAATAAAATTGTAATAAGATAAAGTAAAATAAAATAAAATAAAATAAAATAAAATAAAATAAAATAAAATAAAATAAAATAAAACTGTCAAGTATCCAAGTAAGTGGAAAAGGAAAGGAAAGGGTTACTCACAAAGGAAAAATGTATCCAGATAGCTTCAGATACTGTATATGCAAATATTCTAAAACAATGAAAAATGTCTAAGAACTTTGAAAGGATAGCATATTGACCTAAGGATTTCACATCTAAACAATTTGCATTTCTTGTAAAAAGCCATTAAAGTATGGTTTCAGTTATATAAGTAGTCAGAAAAATAACATTTACATAATTTTCCAAACTAAATTATCTGAAATACTGTTCCAAATTAATCTCGAAGAATCAGATTAAAAAACCCAAAGATGGAAGGGTCATGGCATAAAAGCACAAAAAGATGTTTAGGTATTTCCTTTCTCTATTTGGATGGGAATAACTGGGGCTCCTTTCAATAAATCTTTGGTACAGTGATCCTATATACCAGACTTTCATTTGCTTTTCTCCAACTCTCACCCCTTCCCCATCGCCAGGAAACATATTTCTCGTGCCTCATTCTTATGGGATCTCTTGTTAGGTCCAACAACCTAGGATCTAACTAGCACTTATGAGATAGCCAGAACATTGCATTTTCATGGCTGAGATATTATGCTTGACAGAGTTTCTGTCTGTTCCACATAAGGCAATGTGTTGTCAATTTTTTTTTTTTTACCAACTTTTTCTCTCATTAATGAGGCCTGTATTATGAGTAGATGTTTTTTACAGATTAGGAAAATTGCTCAGGAAGGTTAGTTGACTCTTTCATAGCCCCACACTTGTAGGAAATAAATTTGAATTTGTATCTTCTGACTTCATTACTTGTCTAATTTATGACTGCCTCATGGATTTCCAGAAAAAGGGACTTTATATGTTTTCTTGGTTTTATTTCTTCACAAAAGAAATAATCTTTGTCACTTGATATTTGTAATTAGTTTAACCTATATTGCTTAACTCTCAAGTAATAGTATTATTATCCTCCATAAATATATTTATATCTAAAAAAACACTTTAAATTTTCAGTTGCTATAATAGATTCCAAACCATTTTTTTTACCTCTATTGTCTTGATTACTTTGAATCAGATTATAGCCCAGCATTACTTTTTCTGGTGAGAAATTTGAGATTGCTTAGTTTTAGCTACAGTAAAACTTAAAAAAAAAAATCCACTTTGATATAATTTCAAAATTATGAGAACTTGCTAGAATAATGTAAGGAACTCCTATACACTATTTACCCCAATTCACCAGTAATTTATGTTGCCCCCTTTACTTTATCATTCTTTTCTGTTTCTATGTATATTTATTCATACATGCATATTTTCCCCCAAATATTTTGAGGATAATTGGAGACATCATGCCCCTTCATCCTTAAATACTTTAGTGTGTGTTCTAATTATCAAATCAGAAAACTTAACACTATAAAATACTATTATCTAATCCACAGTCCATATAGTACCCATTATTATAAAATACTATTATATAATTCACAGTCCAAATTTCATCAATTGGCCCATTAGGGTTCTTCACAGCCCACCTCTCTCCTGTCCTATCAAGGATACAATTCAGGATAATTTACTTGTTAATTCTTCTTTTCTTTCCTTATGAAGAGCTTTTCTTTTCAAACACAATTCTTTTTATGGTCAGTGAGAGTTGGAGCCAGACTAGTTGTTCACCATCTGGGTTTACATTCAGACTTATTTCAGGAGCTTTCTAAAAGGGTCTATTTCCATACCACTCTTGCTGACTCAGAATCTGAGGGAAGGGATTGCCCCAGACCTCTTGTTTGTTTGTTTGCTTTGTTTTGCTCTTCAAAAAATCTGACAATTCTGATGATCATCACGTTTGGAATCACTTATGTTGAGCAATGACGAATCTGAGAGGGAGGGCCACCCTGCTAGAGCTAGTGCCAGAGAAATAACACTGCAGGAGGGGAGTGAATTAATCAAGAGGATGAAATAAGAGATGCAAGACTTCCGTCAGATGCTGAGAGATATTTACCCCCAAAGCACAGCTGATCAAGACAATTCTGGGGAGAATGAAACAAAGATGTCCACTTGACTTTTGGATTGTAAGATCCATGAAAACACATTGGTTCTTGAACAATTATGAGCTAGTGTGCAAAAAAACAATTCTGTAGCCATGTAAGTTTGAAGAACAAAATTAATATGGTTTCTTCCTCAGAGTCCTTAATATATTGATCTTGGATCTATAGAACACAAAGCATTTTGTCAATTTGCTGGACCACATAACCCTTTTTTGGAGGATTACCTATTAACATATCAGTTTTATTGTCTAACTGACTTTAGGAGTGTATTAAATTCTGAAAATATATATCCTATCATATAATATCATGCCATATATAATATCATAATATAACCCAGGTCAAATTTTCTAAGACTTTAATAAGGGAAAATTATAAAGAAATATCATCATTTATTTTTCTGTTCTTTGTTTAGAATTACATGTAAATAGGGGCGCCTGGGTGGCGCAGTCGGTTAAGCGTCCGACTTCAGCCAGGTCACGATCTCGCGGTCCGTGAGTTCGAGCCCCGCGTCGGGCTCTGGGCTGATGGCTCAGAGCCTGGAGCCTGTTTCCGATTCTGTGTCTCCCTCTCTCTGTCCCTCCCCCGTTCATGCTCTGTCTCTCTCTGTCCCAAAAATAAATAAACGTTAAAAAAAAAAAAATTAGAATTACATGTAAATAAAGAACTAATACAACAAATTCATATAAAGAAAAAAAATGATGAACAGAACTATACATATGAAATTCAAATGACTAATGAAGAACTATGCAAATTACTACTAATAACGAAGATGATGATTAGCCAGATGGGATAAAGTATACTCTGAGGCAAAAAGTACACATATTAATACTTTTGCTCTTCAAGCTTATACACTTACTTTTCTTCACTAGGATATAGAGGCTAATGTTAACTTCTAAAAATGTTGTTTAGTACAAGCTCTAAGTCCTTTTTGAGTTCTTATAATTTTTAAATTCCATAAAGGTAAAAAAAACCAACTCCAATAAAGTCTGAAAGCATTAGTTGGTTCAAAGAAGAAGCATTCTACTTTTATTTCTCCTCCAAAAAGAAATATCAGAGCTGTTCTTCTAGTGAAACCAAGGAACATAGCCATTAAAAAATATGGAGTTGGCATTCTGGATTATCTTCAGAATTGTAGTTTAAGGAAAACAAATACATTTTAATACTTTTAGGGTTTTATCCTGATAACATTACTATCATATTATGAGAGGGTGGAAACTGGAAAGCAGCTTTATCTTGACTGTGCTCAGCTGGATGGTTTTCTTTTTCTAACTTTATTGAGGAATAATTGACAAGTATAATTATATATATTTAAAATGTACATTGATTCATAGTCTGTGTCTCCCTCTCTCTCTGCTCCTTCCAAATTAAACAAAAAAATGGGGCGCCTGGGTGGCTCAGTCGGTTAAGCAACAGACTTCAGTTCAGGTCATGATCTCAACGGTTCATGGCTTCGAGCCATGGATCAGGATCTGTGCTGACAGCTCAGGGCCTGGAGCCTGCTTCATATTCTGCCTCTCTCTCTCTCTCTTTGCTCCTCCCCTGCTCATGCTCTTTCTATGTCTCTCAAAAATAAATAAATGTTAAAAACATTTAAAGTGTACAATGTGATGATTTGATATACATATACATTATAGAATGGTTACAAAGATCAAGATAATTAACACACCCATCACTTCACATAGTTAACATAGTTAGCTTTTTTTTTCGCCTTTTTTTTAATTTTAATTTTAATTTTTTTTATTTTTGGGACAGAGAGAGACAGAGCATGAACGGGGGAGGGGCAGAGAGAGAGGGAGACACAGAATCGGAAAGAGGCTCCAGGCTCTGAGCCATCAGCCCAGAGCCCGACGCGGGGCTCGAACTCCCGGACCGCGAGATCGTGACCTGGCTGAAGTCGGACGCTTAACCGACTGCACCACCCAGGCGCCCCTTTGCCTTTTTTTGTGGTAAAATGCTTACTTAAGATCTGTGACGTTACTCATGTGGCTGTATTCAGTTAGGAGTTTGCTAGCCATCCAGGATGGCTTCTCATCCTCCAGGGTCTTTCCTCCATCAGTGTCCCCTCTAGCTTGGGTTTCATCACACTTCTGCTTGTGTTAAACTTGCCACTGGTCTATTGTCTAAACTAAATCACTTGGCCAAGCCTAAGGTGGGAAAAGACTATACAAGCAAGTGAATGTTGTGAGCTGTGGTGCTTTAAGCACCACCAGTAAAATAGCCTGCCACAAGGGAAGAATTTAGATCCATTTCTGTGTTGGCCAATCATTTACATCCATGTTTAAACACTACTTCTCTAGGTAAAGACAGAAAAAGAAAAGATGAGTACATATTTATAAAAGTGCCTAGAAATATTTTGGGGCACATATCCACTTTATGACTAAAAAATTAATAACTATAATTGGGATGTGACATTATCTGAATAGCCAAGATTAGAACAGAGAGTTGGACTGTTTCTAATGTATTGGTTCCTAAACTTAAGATCATGGCTAATATCATAAGTATAGTCAAATAGAACTTTTGGGCTAGGAGATAGGATACACAGAGCTACCATTGAGCTGCCTTTTGGGAAGTCATTTAAATTTACTAGGCCTCAGCTGTTTATGTATTAAAATTAGTGTCTTGAAACAAATTGCTCCTTAACACTCTTCCAGCTCTAAAATTTGACATATCCTTAAAAATTCTTTAAGTAGCGTTAGAAACACGTGAAAAAAAAAAGATATAACCCCAATTCCCTCATCAATCAGTCAGCTGTGCCAGGGATTGTGATGAATATGTAAACACTGATTTGTGGTTATTAAGATTCTAATTCAACCAAATGGGTCCTGTAGTTGCTTATTAAAACCTCAGTCACTATAGAAAACATGGGCAGAGGGTGTTTCCATGGTCTACGTGCTCTTGGTTATTCCAGGATAGCAGTGATTAGAACCCAGTAATAAAAAAGGAACCAGATGATACTTTGTATAAATCTGCAAGTATTATGATTTAAAAAAAAAAGAAAGAGAGGTTACATCGTCTTAAAATGGTAGAAGTTAAGGGGTGTTCGGTAATCCCTGATCATCAGAGATACAGTATAAGAAATTTTTCTTACTGTTTTATTTTCTTCCCAGGCTTTGTACCTTCCAACCTTACAGGGAGGCTTAAGTAACGTCATATGCAGAACCCCTCCAAAATCCCCCTTCTGCTCATATTAGTACCTTTTTCCTTCCAATCATTTAGTTTAGATTTTCTTTTCTTTTTCTTGCAAACAAATCACCCTAAGCTTACAGCGATCTAACACATTATCTTGTGTATGCAGATCAACTGGTTGTTTGCAAGGTAGAATTTCTGTCAAACCCATAAACTGCTTCCTTTCTCTAGTTCTTATTTTCTTGCCCTTGGGCCCTGCTAAATGGTTATACCACTTCCCATTATGTATACAGCATCTCCCAATAAATTAGTTCACAAGCTAGTTCATGTCTTCACTTTCCTACCGTCTTATATCCTATGTCCCTCATACTAATTGGTTCATCCTTCTGATAAGCCAAAGTTCTATCTAATATATATGAGCTTCAACAAGTGCTAAAATGTGTTCTGGACCCATAATGGGATTTCTGTGCAGGAATTATTTCTGCCTTGGGTCACTGACCCTTAATGTAAGTTTTCTATGATTTGAGCTGAGCTCCCTTTTCACCCTGAGTCTCCCACTTCCTTCAGGTTGCTTTGCTTTGCACTGAATACTACACAGGGCTGTCTTATAGAACCTTCTAGGATGATAGAAATGTTCCCTATTTGTGCTATTGCACACTGTTATGCAATGTGATTTAGCTGCTTCACAAAAGTGTGTTTTGCTCCACAATCAGACATGAAACTCTTGGAGGTCAGAAACTGTGTTTAACATTTCTTTTGTATTCCTCTTGGCAACATAGCATATGCTGGGTACCTGGTTGCTGCTCAATAACTATTTACTGAATGGATAAATAAACTCGGTTACATCAGGGAGCAGGGCGACTGGACAGATGGTGGCCAAATGACAGAAGTCCTGCTTTCTTTCTTCTAGAAGTGATTGCATATTTTGATAATTTTCTCATAAGGTTCCAGAGAAGTCTCTAACAACTAGAATATACAATTAAGGAGCCTGGCAAGAAGAGAACCAGTTTCTTGGAAATTTCAGTATACAATTCAGTGGTATATCTCTGATTTCCTCATAATATAAAATACACCTAAGCAGAACGGAGTACAGGAGTGAAATTCTAAGCTTTCTCTCATGTGTGTAGAAAGCCACATGGTGGCTCCCACCACTAGTGATTTCATATCTGTGTAATAGTTCTGTTTTCACTTTTACAACTTCTTGAAATTATCGGCTATTTTATTTGTGTATTTTGTCTATTCAGGCTGCTAGCGTGGAGATTATTACACCTGAACTTTCTAGACAAGGGTGGGACAAGAAAACCAAAAGATAAAGCAAATAACAAAAACAAGGCAACACACTGCTTATGATTTTAAACCACCTGACAAAACAGTCCTGAATATCATGTGAAATTATTGATAAGTTTGAAAGGATATACCATATTGAAGTAGCAATACATTGTCAGTAACATTTTTTGAAAATAGTCAGCAATGTTTAGAATTTGTTTATACATATGGTATGTGTTTTAGATGTAACATCCTGGAAAGCCTCATTATTATAGACTTCACTGGAAGATCTCTGAGGTCCCTTCCAGCTTTAAAATGCTGAATATAATTCAGAATTTATGATAATTTGAACTAGGCTAGGCTGAAATTTACTTTTGTATGATCTATGGAGCAAGGATTTGCTAATAGTGTAAACAAGATTGCTTGAGGCTTTTAACCAAGCTGTTCTTAAAGATTTTAACACATTGTGTGATACAAATGGGTCTACCTAATTTCAAATGATTCCCACCTATTTATTAAAGCATGCAATGGCAATGAAAGTCTGGTACTTAAAAGTACTTTTATTAGCAGCTAAATTTACAGTGTGAGTTTGAAAGTAATATATCTGCATTTCTTATTAGAGTGTCTAATTTATTACTATTATTTGTTGTTAATTCAGACTGGTTTCTCCATGGGTAGAGTATATCAGTGAGGTTTTTCTGTAATTAGAAAGGACTATTTCAAATACAATTGTCTATTTCAGTAGTTTTTTTTTCCTTTTCTTTACTGTATCTGTTCTTTATATCTTGATTTATTTACAAAATATATTTTTTAGGCATTGATATTTCACTGCTAACCCAGGTGAGACTTAGCTTTCGTGGCAACCTAATTACTCTCCAAGGAATAATTAAAAAACCCAGCTTCCTATATTTACCTCTAATTCTAATATTTTTACAAGTCTTTAAGAGTACAGTAAATTAATATAGAAACTATAAGATTAGGTTGATCCCTGTAAAGTCTTCATTTTTTTCCCCTTTAACAGGTTGTCATCTTAATTTGTTTTTCTCGATGTTACGCTAATTCTCCATGTACATAAAGGCTAAGAAATATTCTATAGTACACTGCGGAACTAAAATTTACACTTGGCAACAGGATTTGACAATTTATTTTACTTAAAAATGGCAAAAATCCTTCTAAGGACTTGTACAATTCACACATGCTGTATTTTACAAAAATGAATATGAAAACAGTTACTTTCTAAGATCTCATATATAGTTTAGAATGATAACTCGAAATCACTGAATTTAAAACACAATATAGGAAATATTCAGTATCACTTGCTATAGGTAAAATATGAAGTCAGTTCTTCCAGAATATGTCTGCATAAACATTTCTATGGTTTCTCTCTGCAAACACACACACACACACACACACACACACACACACACACACACACATAATATATATATATATTTATAACATGTAGGGCAGTGGTATTTTATAGCAACATTGGCTAAATTTTATAGGCCATGTTTATACTAATAGATAAAGAGTACTATTTATGATCGTATCACACACATATAATTCATGTGAAAGTATTACCTCAGTAGTGCTTTAAGCATTTTAAAACATTTCAACTTACATTGTTATGATTTGCAGTTAAATATCATTTATTAAATATCTGTTGTACTGCTTGCACTGGCCTAAGTGCTCTGTACACATTATCTTACTTAATCCTCATGAGAAACTGTGAAGTAGGAGTGATGATTCTTCATTTAATAAATGAGGATGTGGAAAGCTTGAGAGAGAGAATAACTTTCACAAGAGATCCCACTAATACAAGGCAGAGGAACCTGAATACATGTCTGGCTGATTCTAAAACGTTTGCTCTCATCCTTCAAATTATTCTTTTTCTGAGCAAAGATTTTTTTTAATGTTTATTTATTTTTAGAGAGAGAGTGTGAAGAGGGAAGGAGCAGAGAGAGAGAGAGAAGAGGGGAAAAGAGGATCTGAAGCGGCTCTGTGCTGACAGCAGTGAGCCTGAAGCAGGGCTTGAACTCATGAACCATAAGACCATGACCTGAGCCAAAGATGGATACTCATTTGACTGAATCACCCAGGTGCCCTTCAGCAAAAAGTTTTTAAAATTTATTTTCTCATGGCATCTTTTGCACTAATTTTTTCAGTTACCTTTGTTTCTCCATATAATAAATATCAATAAGCCATTAATGTTGCTAAACAATGAGATGTTTTTTTGAAAAGGTATGGAATCATTACACTGGAAGAAGTGCAGAAACTAGTCTAAGCCCTTATATGTTTTGAATGATCGCCTAACAAAATATGAATATAGTTGTAGAGAGATTATTTTGTTCACCAATCCAAGGGGGCATCTTTTGAAATTCTATCTGGTTCCATCAATTTTTCAATGTTGAATTAGTAATCTGAAATTTTTTATACCAATGAAATGATATCTTGTTTCTCATTCAATTCAGGACTTTGGCTTCATGCTGGTTGGTTGGAAAGTGTCACTTTCAGTTATTAGTTCTCAACATAATGTATAATAATGTAGAAAACAATCTACTGAAATATTGATTCCTAGAGATTCTCATATGAGAGTCTTAAAATTTAGTGATCTCTAAATCTTTCCCTGGTTTATTTTTGTCTTTTTGCTCTCTAAAATGAGTATTACTTCAGACTTTGGAATAAGTATCACCTAAGAACACATAGCCTCCAATGTACAGCAAGCTATGTTGATGCTGCCATTTAAATCCCAATGGCATTTTGGCTTAGTGGTCCCTAAAAAGTGAACTGGCTGCAAATAATCAACAAAAAATTAAACCAAGAAAGGATATAACAGCACATGATAAAAGTTGTTACCTAAAATTAGATGATACAAGTCAATAATATAGTATTAAAATATTTAGGTATAATATTATCCAAGAACATTTATCTTGGAATAATGACCAAAATCAAAACATCAGAAAGTATAGCCATTAAAAATTTTCATTTGAAAATGTTTATTTATGAATAAAATTTTTCTTATAAAATTTACATGGCAAATAACTGATCCCAATTAAAAATTTTCAATAGAGGAAAAATGACCATGGAAATAAGGAAATTATTTAACTATAGTATGTAACAAGTTGATCATGGAATTAACTTGTCTTAATGGATTTATTCTAAAAAGTAACCTAAAGTATTTATCCTAAAAAATAAAAATGTATCCACATTTTCATAGTGATAATATACTTATGTTCATAAAGAGAAAGTCAAAGTATCAAAATGTCAAAGTTAGGGATCAAAATATTCACCTATCAAAATAGTAGTGTAAAGACAGCAGGTTTAAAATATTTTGTATTCTTCTCAAATCTATATTGTTCATTCCCAAATCTTCTCATTTACAAAATGACTTTGATAATGATATCTATCCCACCTACCAACTCATAGAACTTCTGTGGAGATCAAATGAAATGATAATTATAAAAGTGCTTTGTTAAGTTATTTAATAGTACTTAAACATTATTTAATAGTATTATAATTTTGAATTGCTTATTAGACATCCTTGGTTGAATGCATACATAGTACAAACTAAAGTTACAGCATTTTTCACTCAAATTAATCTCTCTCTGTGACTTCTTTACTCTGTCAATGACACCATAATTCTAACAAATCTTCAGGATTTGAGAGCTAAAAGCTCAGAATTCCTTGGGACTCCTCCATCATAACCACTGAAGCCCAGTAGAATATGCTAATCAATCAGACTACAAATGCTACAACCAAATCAGTGTCACATTTCAAACGCTTTTCAGTTACAGCTTTATCCCATTTTATATAAAGATACATTTCTGGAGATTTGCAGAAATTACTTTTTTTTTTTAAATGAAATCCTATTCTAGATGTAAAAAAGTTATTTTAAGGAATCTACTTTGAAATCTGGGGTAGGGTGAAAAATTCGTTGTCACTGTAGGTTTTTCTATATGTTCTGCAATTAAAATATGACACATAAATATTGTCTTCCTTTTTCAAAGAAGCCTTTATAAAGGACATGCCAAATGTAGTTCATTGAAGATTTGCTTCTCTCGCAAAGTTAGTGATTCAATGACCCTTTGAATTAGTGTCACTGTGGTTATGTGGTTTGGTTTTCTGCTTTATATTAAACCTAAAAGCTTTAAATAAATGAGTGTGATTAATTGAAAGTTTTAAGCAGTAGTAAAACAAGGTCAAAGAAGAAGGAACAAAGAGTTATCCTGTACTTTATATTTGAGGCAGTGCAGATGACATTTAAGATATAACTGTAAGGGGCAACTAAATTATAGTGACCGTAACTTAGCTGTGTGATCAATTTTATTTTCAATGAGACTTGGAATAAAACAATATAAGTCAGTAGAACAAATTCTGTTTCCCAGGATAACTGTTCACACAGTGTTTGAGTGAATTCATTGCGTGGGAAAGAACATTAATTTTTTCAGTGGTAAAACTTTAAAAAATGGTAATAATGCATGTTATTAAAATTGATACAATAGAGCCATCTCAAGCATCTGCTTTCTTATGCTAGGAAGTTTTTAGTATTTGAAGTTTTTTTTCACATGATTTTACAAATTCTTACATATTCTTTTTTTTTTTTCTGAAATTTATTGACAAATTGGTTTCCATACAACACCCAGTGCTCATCCCAAAAGGTGCCCTCCTCAATACCCATCACCCACCCTCTCCTCCCTCCCACCCCTCATCAACCCTCAGTTTGTTCTCAGTTTTTAACAGTCTCTTATGCTTTGGCTCTCTCCCATTCTAACCTCTTTTTTTTTTTTTTTTTCCCTTCCCCTCCCCCATGGGTTCCTGTTCAGTTTCTCAGGATCCACATAAGAGTGAGACCATATGGTATCTGTCTTTCTCTGTATGGCTTATTTCACTTAGCATCACACTCTCCAGTTCCATCCACGTTGCTACAAAAGGCCATATTTCATTTTTTCTCATTGCCACGTAATATTCCATTGTGTATATAAACCACAATTTCTTTATCCATTCATCAGTTGATGGACATTTAGGCTCTTTCCATAATTTGGCTATTGTTGAGAGTGCTGCTATGAACATTGGTGTACAAGTGGCCCTATGCATCAGTGCTCCTGTATCCCTTGGATAAATTCCTAGCAGTGCTATTGCTGGGTCATAGGGTAGGTCTATTTTTAATTTTCTGAGGAACCTCCACACTGCTTTCCAGAGCGGCTGCACCAATTTGCATTCCCACCAACAGTGCAAGAGGGTTCCCGTTTCTCCACATCCTCTCCAGCATCTATAGTCTCCTGATTTGTTCATTTTGGCCACTCTGACTGGCGTGAGGTGATACCTGAGTGTGGTTTTGATTTGTATTTCCCTGATAAGGAGCGACGCTGAACATCTTTTCATGTGCCTGTTGGCCATCCGGATGTCTTCTTTAGAGAAGTGTCTATTCATGTTTTCTGCCCATTTCTTCACTGGGTTATTTGTTTTTCGGGTGTGGAGTTTGGTGAGCTCTTTATAGATTTTGGAGACTAGCCCTTTGTCCGATATGTCATTTGCGAATATCTTTTCCCATTCCGTTGGTTGCCTTTTAGTTTTGTTGGTTGTTTCCTTGGCTGTGCAGAAGCTTTTTATCTTCATAAGGTTCCAGTAATTCACTTTTGCTTTTAATTCCCTTGCCTTTGGGGATGTGTCGAGTAAGAGATTGCTACGGCTGAGGTCAGAGAGGTCTTTTCCTGCTTTCTCCTCTAAGGTTTTGATGGTTTCCTGTCCACATTTAGGTCCTTTATCCATTTTGAGTTTATTTTTGTGAATGGTGTGAGAAAGTGGTCTAGTTTCAACCTTCTGCATGTCGCTGTCCAGTTCTCCCAGCACCATTTGTTAAAGAGGCTGTCTTTTTTCCATTGGATGTTCTTTCCTGCTTTGTCAAAGATGAGTTGGCCATACGTTTGTGGGTCTAGTTCTGGGGTTTCTATTCTATTCCATTGGTCTATGTGTCTGTTTTGGTGCCAATACCATGCTGTCTTGATGATGACAGCTTTGTAGTAGAGGCTAAAGTCTGGGATTGTGATGCCTCCTGCTTTGGTCTTCTTCTTCAAAATTCCTTTGGCTATTCGGGGCCTTTTGTGGTTCCATATGAATTTTAGGATCGCTTGTTCTAGTTTCGAGAAGAATGCTGGTGCAATTTTGATTGGGATTGCATTGAATGTGTAGATAGCTTTGGGTAGTATTGACATTTTGACAATATTTATTTTTCCAATCCATGAGCAGGGAATGTCTTTCCATTTCTTTAAATCTTCTTCAATTTCCTTCAGAAGCTTTCTATAGTTTTCAGCATACAGATCCTTTACATCTTTGGTTAGATTTATTCCTAGGTATTTTATGCTTCTTGGTGCAATTGTGAATGGGATCAGTTTCTTGATTTGTCTTTCTGTTGCTTCATTGTTAGTGTATAAGAATGCAACTGATTTCTGTACATTGATTTTGTATCCTGCAACTTTGCTGAATTCCTGGATCAGTTCTAGCAGACTTTTGGTGGAGTCTATCGGATTTTCCATGTATAATATCATGTCATCTGCAAAAAGCGAAAGCTTGACTTCATCTTTGCCAATTTGGATGCCTTTGATTTCCTTTTGTTGTCTGATTGCTGATGCTAGAACTTCCAGCACTATGTTAAACAGCAGCGGTGAGAGTGGGCATCCTTGTCGTGTTCCTGATCTCAGGGAAAAAGCTTTCAGTTTTTCCCCGTTGAGGATGATGTTAGCTGTGGGCTTTTCATAAATGGCTTTTATGATCTTTAAGTATGTTCCTTCTATCCCGACTTTCTCAAGGGTTTTTATTAAGAAAGGGTGCTGGATTTTGTCGAAGGCCTTTTCTGCATCGATTGACAGGATCATATGGTTCTTCTCTCTTTTTTTGTTAATGTGATGTATCACGTTGATTGATTTGCGAATGTTGAACCAGCCCTGCATCCCAGGAATGAATCCCACTTGATCATGGTGAATAATTCTTTTTATATGCTGTTGAATTCGATTTGCTAGTATCTTATTGAGAATTTTTGCATCCATATTCATCAGGGATATTGGCCTGTAGTTCTCTTTTTTGACTGGGTCTCTGTCTGGTTTAGGAATCAAAGTAATACTGGCTTCATAGAATGAGTCTGGAAGTTTTCCTTCCCTTTCTATTTCTTGGAATAGCTTGAGAAGGATAGGTATTATCTCTGCTTTAAACGTCTGGTAGAACTCCCCTGGGAAGCCATCTGGTCCTGGACTCTTATTTGTTGGGAGATTTTTGATAACCGATTCAATTTCTTCGCTGGTTATGGGTCTGTTCAAGCTTTCTCTTTCCTCCTGATTGAGTTTTGGAAGAGTGTGGGTGTTCAGGAATTCGTCCATTTCTTCCAGGTTGTCCAATTTGTTGGCATATAAGTTTTCATAGTATTCCCTGATAATTGTTTGTATCTCTGAGGGATTGGTTGTAATAATTCCATTTTCATTCATGATTTTATCTATTTGGGTCATCTCCCTTTTCTTTTTGAGAAGCCTGGCTAGAGGTTTGTCAATTTTGTTTATTTTTTCAAAAAACCAACTCTTGGTTTCGTTGATCTGCTCTACAGTTTTTTTAGATTCTATATTGTTTATTTCTGCTCTGATCTTTATTATTTCTCTTCTTCTGCTGGGCTTAGGCTGCCTTTGCTGTTCTGCTTCTAGTTCCTTTAGGTGTGCTGTTAGATTTTGTATTTGGGATTTTTCTTGTTTCTTGAGATAGGCCTGGATTGCAATGTATTTTCCTCTCAGGACTGCCTTTGCTGCGTCCCAAAGCGTTTGGATTGTTGTATTTTCATTTTCGTTTGTTTCCATATATTTTTTAATTTCT
This sequence comes from Prionailurus bengalensis, assembly GCF_016509475.1. Lineage (NCBI taxonomy): Eukaryota > Metazoa > Chordata > Mammalia > Carnivora > Felidae > Prionailurus > Prionailurus bengalensis. The sequence continues at coordinate 50,079,467 of NC_057358.1, forward strand.
TCTCTAATTGCCTGGTTGACCCACTCATTCGTTAGTAGGGTGTTCTTTAACCTCCATGCTTTTGGAGGTTTTCCAGACTTTTTCCTGTGGTTGATTTCAAGCTTCATGGCATTGTGGTCTGAAAGTAAGCATGGTATAATTTCAATTCTTGTAAACTTATGAAGGGCTGTTTTGTGACCCAGTATATGATCTATCTTGGAGAATGTTCCATGTGCACTCGAGAAGAAAGTATATTCTGTTGCTTTGGGATGCAGAGTTCTAAATATATCTGTCAAGTCCATCTGATCCAATGTCTCATTCAGGGCCCTTGTTTCTTTATTGACCGTGTGTCTAGATGATCTATCCATTTCTGTAAGTGGTGTATTAAAGTCCCCTGCAATTACCACATTCTTATCAATAAGGTTGCTTATGTTTATGAGTAATTGTTTTATATATTTGGGGGCTCCGGTAATCGGTGCATAGACATTTATAATTGTTAGCTCTTCCTGATGGATAGACCCTGTAACTATTATATAATGTCCTTCTTCATCTCTTGTTACAGCCTTTAATTTAAAGTCTAGTTTGTCTGATATAAGTATGGCTACTCCAGCTTTCTTATGGCTTCCAGTCGCATGATAAATAGTTCTCCATCCCCTCACTCTCAATCTAAAGGTGTCCTCAGGTCTAAAATGAGTCTCTTGTAGACAGCAAATAGATGGGTCTTGTTTTTTTATCCATTCTGATACCCTATGTCTTTTGGTTGGCGCATTTAATCCATTTACATTCAGTGTTATTATAGAAAGATACGGGTTTAGAGTCATTGTGATGTCTGTATGTTTTATGCTTGTAGTGATGTCTCTGGGACTTTGTCTCACAGGGTCCCCCTTAGGATCTCTTGTAGGGCTGGTTTAGTGGTGACAAATTCCTTCAGTTTTTGTTTGTTTGGGAAGACCTTTATCTCTCCTTCTATTCTAAATGACAGACTTGCCAATAAAGGATTCTCGGCTGCATATTTTTTCTGTCTAGCACCCTGAAAATCTCGTGCCAATTCTTTCTGGCCTGCCAAGTTTCAAAAGAGAGATCAGTCACGAGTCTTATAGGTCTCCCTTTATATGTGAGGGCACGTTTACCCCTTGCTGCTTTCAGAATTTTCTCTTTATCCTTGTATTTTGCCAGTTTCACTATGATATGTCGTGCAGAAGATCGATTCAAGTTACGTCTGAAGGGAGTTCTCTGTGCCTCTTGGATTTCAATGCCTTTTTCCTTCCCCAGTTCAGGGAAGTTCTCAGCTATGATTTCTTCAAGTACCCCTTCAGCACCTTTCCCTCTCTCTTCCTCCTCTGGGATACCAATTATGCGTATATTATTTCTTTTTAGTGTATCACTTAATTCTCTAATTTTCCCCTCATACTCCTGGATTTTTTTATCTCTCTTTTTCTCAGCTTCCTCTTTTTCCATAACTTTATCTTCTAGTTCACCTATTCTCTCCTCTGCCTCTTCAAGCCGAGCTGTGGTGGTTTCCATTTTGTTATGCATTTCGTTTAAAGCGTTTTTCAGCTCCTCGTGACTGTTCCTTAGTCCCTTGATCTCTGTAGCAAGAGATTCTCTGCTGTCCTGTATACTGTTTTCCAGCCCAGCGATTAATTTTATGACTATTATTCTAAATTCACTTTCTGTTATATTATTTAAATCCTTTTTGATCAGCTCATTAGCTGTTGTTATTTCCTGGAGATTCTTCTGAGGGGAGTTCTTCCGCTTGGTCATTTTGGATAGTCCCTGGCGTGGTGAGGACCTGCAGGGCACTTCCCCTGTGCTGTGGTGTATACCTGGAGTTGGTGGGCGGGGCCGCAGTCAGACCTGATGTCTGCCCCCAGCCCACCGCTGGGGCCACAGTCAGACTGGTGTGTGCCTTCTCTTCCCCTCTCCTAGGGGCGGGATTCACTGTGGGGTGGTGTGGCTCGTCTGGGCTACTTGCACCCTGCCAGGCTTGTGATGCTGGGGATCTGGCGTATTAGCTGGGGTGGGTAGGCAAGGTGCTCGGGGGCAGGAGGGGCAGGCTTAGATCGCTTCTCCTTAGGTGATCCACTTCAGGAGGGGCCCTGTGGCAGCGGGAGGGAGTCAGATCCGCTGCCGGAGGTTTGGCTCCGCAGAAGCGCAGAGTTGGGTGTTTGCGCAGAGCGAGCACGTTCCCTGGCAGGAACCGGTTCCCTTTGGGATTTCGGCTGGGGGATGGGCGGGGGAAATGGCGCTGGCGAGCGCCTTTGTTCCCCACCAAACTGAGCTCTGTTGTCACGGGGCTCAGCAGCTCTCCCTCCCTTTGTCCTCCAGCCTTCCCGCTTTCCGAGCAGAGCTGTTAATTTCTGACCTCCCAGACGCTAAGTCGCGCTTGCTGTCGGAACACAGTCCGCCCGGCCCCTCCGCTTTTGCAAGCCCGACTCGGGGGCTCTGCTTGGCCGGCGAGCCGCCCCTCCGCCCCGGCTCCCTCCCGCCAGTCCGTGGAGCGCGCACCGCCTCGCTGCCCTTCCTACCCTCTTCCGTGGGCCTCTCGTCTGCGTTTGGCTCCGGCGACTCTGTTCTGCTAATCCTCTGGCGGTTTTCTGGGTTATTTAGGCAGGTGTAGATGGAATCTAAGTGATCAGCAGGACGTGCGGTGAGCCCAGCGTCCTCCTAAGCCGCCATCTTGCCCTTACATATTCTTTACAAATGTCTAAGGATATCAATGAATCCACATTGATGTGACTCAGATTAACTTAAATGACATGGTCACGGTTCAACCATACAGGTGAAGCACATATGTAAGTTTTCCTATGTAACTGCTAAAATTAAAACCTGAGAGACCCAAGCTTAGAATATTTCTATCTAACCAGTATAATAGAACCAGGCAAACATGTGGAAAATACTAGAATGTAACATAGTACAATTCTTTAAGAAATTTTAGTGAAATCTAGGATTGGCAATAGGTGAGGATATAGTTTAAAAATATGAAGGCATATAGACCAGCAAGACAAGCCACCTGTAATTAGGTTATAGCTTTTAAGATGAAATTGTAGATTTTCATGGTCCTTTAACAGAAAGAAAGAAAGAAAGAAAGAAAGAAAGAAAGAGAAAGAAAGAAAGGAGAGAGAGAGAGAGAGAGAGAAAGAAAGAAAGAAAAAGAAAGAAAGAAAGGAGAGAGAGAGAGAGAGAGAGAGAGAAAGAAAGAAAGAAAGAAAGAAATTAAAACAAATGTTTTGTATCCATCCAAAGCTGCTTTGGACCAAGTGGTAACTGAGTGGTACAGTAGCACCTTGATTCTAATGTCTAGACCAGGTATGGAAAGAAAGTAGTTCACTAACTAATGGCATTAGTATCTGAACTGGTCTTCAGAGATAACATACCTTAGCATGTTGAGCTACAACGTTATTTCCAGTGTAAAACTCAAATGGATAGTGTGATAACCAAGTTTACCTTAGTCCCAACCATTCATAAAATGGTTGAAGGTTTTATAACTAAAGTTATGTTTTTACATGTGTTTAATTTAAGTGTTTCAATTCTTCTATGATTAGTGACTGTATATTCTGGATTTTCCAGATCAGTCCAGATTTCATAAAAATGTTACTTTTTTTTTAAAGGAAGCCTCTAATGTATAATTAAATGTAATTTACTCTTTGATTTATTTCTGTGTAAGTAAGTTCACAAATGGGAACAAAAAAGTCTATTATCAGAGATGTCCTGGTTTCAGATCTAGAATATATGGAATTTTTTTCTATGGCATGATATCATATGTAAATATTGTGTTTTCATTAATTACTGGTGTACATTGTACCCCTTAAACTATTATTTGAACTATAATCTCCAAGGTCTTAAGCTATCATTTCCTGCTTAAAACAATGAACCTTTAAAGTTTAAATCTACCTAAACTAGATGGGTGGAATGAAAAACATTTGATTCCTTTCAGCCTTGAGTGATATCTTCTCTGTTACTTTCTCCTTCAAACCTTCTCTTCCTATATTCCCTATGTCATTTTCTGCATCCCCACAAGACTAGCAAAACCAAGTCCTGATGTTACTGTCTGTCTGTCTGTTCCTTTGTCATTGTTCTCATCCAGGCCCTTGTTATTCCTCAAGTCAACTATTAACCTTTCTGCTCTCCGCCTTCACTCTTGCTTCTGTTCACCAATCTATGTTCCATTCTGGTGCTAGAATTATGTTTAAAATTTGAATCTAAATTACTCTCTTTAGAACTCTTCAGTGCCACTCTCAGATAAATGACTTCCCTCTCCAGACTTACCCCTCTTACTTTATGCCTCACTATGAGGACTGTAGTCACACTGGGTTTGAGCTCTTTCCCTCACCTCCTTTGGTGTCCACACCCCTAATATAGTAATACATTTTCTTTTCATGATCTGTTGAAAATGGTAGCTGGCTCTCTAGTTTTTCCTAAACCTCTCTAGGGAAATTCATTAAGAGGTTAGGAGGGGAGAAGAGAGAGCACTATCTGTGAGCTGCTGCTATGTATCAGCCACTTTCTATAGGTAGTCTTAAGTCCTCACAGAAACTGTAATGACATGGGTATAATTTGTATTTTACAAATACAAATAAAAAATATTAGGCTAAGCATTTAAATTGTTAAAGGCAATACTTGTGATTATATGTGGAGCCTAATGTATATGCATGTCAAATTAACATGATGTAAACTTTTAAATATCTTACAGTTTGTTGTCAATTATATCTCAATAAAGCTGAATAAAAAAATAGAGTCAGGGGCGCCTGGGTGGTGCAGTCGGTTAAGCGTCCGACTTCAGCCAGGTCACGATCTCGCGGTCCGTGAGTTCGAGCCCCGCGTCAGGCTCTGGGCTGATGGCTCAGAGCCTGGAGCCTGTTTCCGATTCTGTGTCTCCCTCTCTCTCTGCCCCTCCCCCGTTCATGCTCTGTCTCTCTCTGTCCCAAAAATAAATAAAAACGTTGAAAAAAAAATTAAAAAAAAAATAGAGTCATTTTTTAAGTAGAGGAAACAAAGTGGAGCCTAGAGTCAAACATTTGACTCTAAGGCCCAAAATCTTGGCACTGTACTACACAGATTCTAGATCTGTCATCAGAGTCAGGGCATCTCATGGTCTGGCAGTAGATCAGGTTAGAGTATCTTCCTGTGATTCAGTCCCAACATAGACTAGCTTTTGGTCTTTAAAGGACTGCCAAGGAGGATTCTCATCATCTTATTCTGACAGAGTACAGTGGACCAACAATCTCTATCTTGATACTTTAATATTTTGTCCCAAAGGGACCATCAATTCCTAGTGGCATCCCTCTAGATGAACCTTGGGCCAGATCTTGTTTGGGTCCATATTCAGGGACTAACCAGTTCTACACAATTGGCTCCCAGATCAGGAGTCAACCACATAGATGGAACTGTCAAAAACCACTGTATATCTAAGGGTCCTGAGAAAACAATGTATAATGCCTTAGAATACCATTTTTAAGTGATATATATCTTTGAAACTTTACACAGAGCATGTGGCCAAGGAATTCAGAGACAATGGATTCAGCTTATGATGTTATAATGTTAGGGGACCTTTATTTTTCCTGAAAATAGACATCATTACTTTGACAGGAAACTGGTCAGGTGTCAAAAATGAGGTTAGAAGGACAGAGAAAAAAATATTATGCCCACATATCTGCAAACTGTGCTTAAAAGAGAAGAGTTCCCCAGAGGCTATACCTCTAGGATAGGAACCACCAGTTTGTGAAAGAATAACATGGGTAAGGATTGTAGTGAGCTAGCAGGGAAACTGCTTGTCACCAAAAACAATGTCTATGCAAACAAAAACCTTGTGTTCTGGTCTACTGAAGAGGATTCCAAACACAGGTCCCTGATGGATTAGTTGTCACAATGGAAAATGCTCTCCCTGATTTTGCCTTATTCTTCCCCGTCCCCCATCTTGTTCCTTCTCTCTTGATTTTTAGCATTCCTCTTTAATCCCTGGCTCATAAAAAATACAAAATTTGGAGGGAATATTTTGGTTCAAATACTGACACATAATTTGGAAATTTTAAATTCTGTGGATAATGGTATTATGTTATATGTGTGTTAGAACTGAAACAGCATAGACTCTCCCAGAAACTCCCTGTGTTTCGCGTTGAATATTGTGTTATGCAAAGTCACCAGCAAGAAGCAGTTCATTCGGTTAGATTTTGTGTAGGTATGGAGTAAATTTTAAATTTTAATTGTCTCTCGCTTATTTACTTTTCTAGTATTTGACCTTCCTACAAGCAGACAAATATTAATGCTAATGGCAAAAGCAAATGCAGTGTGTCAGAACCCACATTTTATTCTGCTTTACCACCAATTTTTGGGACTGGGAAGGACGTAGGTTTTTGTTGCCCAAAGAAAAATATATGTATAGTGTCTGCCTATGTGCGCAGAGTAAGAATCTTTTGGGGGAAAAAAGGGAAGTAACTACTTCTTTCATTTGTTACCTGAGGGGTAAGAAGGTAGGAAGTGGTAGGAAGTAGGCAAGTGAAATCATCTATGAGGTGTGATGACAAACTTGTTTTTATTCAAGGCACATACACATGATGTTACAAAGTGATTACCAAGTTCAAAATGGCCACAATTTCTGTTGTCACACAAATTTGCAATATTTTTTGCTTCTTGCTTAGCTGAAGATTCTCTTTCTTTGATGTGAAGTAATAATCACAAAAATTGTCACATATTTTGAATTATTTCAAATGTTTGTGATGGCAATTATATGTTGAATGAAAGAATTTATGAAGTTAATATTTTGCAATACTAGATGAAATGATTTGGTATTAGAAAATTATATGTATTTATATATAAAAATAGGAAAGTATCCATATTAGTAGATTATTTACACATATCTTACGCGGATATGGAGTCCTTTGTTGACCTGTATAGAGAGGACTAAGACAAGTTTTCTCTAACTGGTGAACTATGTTGAAATTGGGCTTTCTCTATAGATAGTTACGTTGTAGTAGGGAAGTGAGGGATGGAAGTAGAAGATGATCGATGATAAATCCAAATTTACACAATGAGGACAGGACTCGATAGGCCACTAATGTAGTACATGTTCCTTTGCAATATGGTATTATATTAACATTAAGATAAATATTTGCCAAATGAAACAACTGAATGACTTAAATAATTTATGCCCAACTCAGTATTAAAATATAATTGCATTTAATAAGATAATATTTTATGAACCACTCACAGAGTTTCTGTATCCAAGTCCTCTAAAAAAGTATCAGCTCTCCTGTAGCACGAATTGGTTTTAAAATCTTTTTTAAAAATATAATTTACAATAAAATAAAGCCAGCAGAACGATGGTATAAATTATTAGATAGCTATGAATATATATAGATATTTCATTACAGGTAGAGGCAGTTTGTGGGGATTTTAAACAAAGAGATATTAGAAGTCCAGGACAGGATTTTTGTATTTAGAGAAGTGTTTGTTTTATGTGTTTTTTTTCCTTTTTTTATGATGGGAATACGAGCAAAGTACTCAATAGACTAGGACCTCTAATATGAAATTTACCAGCAGTGTAAATAACTATTCCCAGAACAACTTTAGATCTAGAATTTAATGTCATATCATAAGAGCTTCTCCTTTACTTTTGTAGGCATGTTATTATTTCCCCATATGTTGAACTTTCAAATAGTCAGTTTCTTTTAGGAAGAATAATGCTATATTGTGTTATTTATATGTCAGAGGAAGATGGATACATTTAAGCGATATTTTAGAATAGACATATAATCACTATTGTCATATATTTTAGTGCTTTGTTAAAGGAAGATCAATTTTATTATTCACAATATAAATGAGCGCATCCTCTATTTCAAAAACTGTAACATTGTGTGGGATCACTTATTATCCTAGTTTATCTAAATCAGTTAAAAAAATCTTCCGTTATATATATAGACATTTAAATATTTGACATAGTTTCTTGGCTGAGCATCTAATCACCATGTTTTAAAAGCTGAAATTAGATTAATTTTTTATTATGCTATTGCTACCACTGTCTTGAATTTTTTTTGGTAGAGTACAAATATGAAATCTCAAATGGGCTTGAGTTAAGTTATACTCTATAAAACTCTACTTAGATTTTTTTAAAAAGATGAATTATTTAGAGAAAATAATATATAATATTGTAAAATTATATTTAGTTTTTAACTTGATATATAGATTTAATCCTGATTGGTGGAAACAGTATTTGGAGTGTTTATCTCAGTGTTTTAATATATGAAACTCTTCATCTTATCTGTCACAAATTCTAGATTGTGGTGGTCACCAATTTTGCAAAGACAAAAAATTGCTTTAATCAATGATCCTTTGTTAAGTTGCAGTATAAAATTCTACTGCATTTTGCAAATTTATTTACTAATATTTAAAGCTTTGATTTTATTTTATTTATTTTTAAAGTTTTATTTATTTACTTTGAGAGAGTGCATGAACATGAGTGGGGGAGGGGCAGAAAGAGAAGAGAGAGAGAGAATTTTAAGCAGGCTCCACTCTGTCAGCACAGAGCCCAATGTAGGGTTTGAATTCACAAACCGTAAGATCATGACCTGAGCCGAGATCAAGAGTGGCACGCTCAACTGACGGAGCCTCCCAGGTGACCCAAAAGCTTTGATTTTAAAGGAAAGCTTTAGATTCAGGGCCACCAAAGATAAGAATTCTCAAATTTGGGACATCCTATGTGATAAGCTCAGGTAGGCAGTTTCTTATTTGGTACTACTGTACTTGAGAAGAAAAAACAGTTATTAATATGTATTTCTCTGAATTTATTTATTTTCAACTTATTTCTAGAATCCTTGTTTTTCTCTAGGACTACATTCTATGTTCATAAGTTTTTCCATTCCACTGTGAAACATTAAAAGAAAAATCTCTCTTTTGAACTCAAGTGGAGGGCTGATTCTGATACCTACATATTCAGGAAAAAGAACGAACACACATAATGCTCATATTTTACTTAAAAAAACCTAACGAATTTTCATGATTGTTAATTTTAAATCTTTTTAGTTTTGAATAAAGTCTGTTGATTTATTTGAGATAGTGGCTGAGAAATAATCATTCATGCCACAATGGATTTGAGCATCCATAAATACGTTCTATTAAATACAATCATGGATATAGAAAGTAGAAGTGATTTCTTTCCTAAAGGGATTTAAAATCTAGCTATAGAGAAAAATATCATATATGTGAACCAAGAAGAAACATTTTGGGGGATGATAACCCAACAACAGCTTCTTATAAGGAAACACCTGTTTCCATGCTCTGATGGAATTATTCCTAAGCTGCCATCTTCTGAACCATGGATGTTTGGAACAGTGTGAATTCTTGATTTTAGGGAAGCCAATCACAGAATTCCTAGCAGCCCATTAGTTAGAATAAAGTGTGAGTTAAGCCAAGCATATGCAGTTTTTTTGTACTTAGGTTACTAAATGCCTCAAGAATCAACTCAGCTAATCACAACTGCTATACCTACCAGTTTGTGAAAGCTGATATCAGACTAGGGCACCTGTATGGGACCATATGCAAGGTAGAGTTTTCAAGTAGCATAGAGTGAAAATAAATGCAAAAAGCCAGTTGTTGTTAGGAGAAAAAGAAATACTCCTGAGGAGTATGACTGTGTCAAGGGCGAAAGAGCACTAGGAAAAAGGTTCTTGATTGCTTGCATCTAAAGTAGCTAGAGCCAGCTACAATTCAGAAATACCCTTTAGCTTCAGGCCTTGCAAGGTCTTTTCAATGATGCCTTGTAATTATGGATTTCCTTGATTTCCAGGTGTATCCTTAGTATTCTCTTTTGCTTAAGTTCACGTGAATGGGTCTTTATTCCATGCAACCAAATCAACTTGCCTAAAACAAGGAACAATTCAGTCCCAAATAGTACAGAAAATAAGTGCAAAGGAGCTTTTGAATACATTTGAAAAAATGAGTTTGATTAATTAGAAATTTTGTACTGCTTTTTGTTTTTGTTTGCTTTTTGACTGGGGAAATCAGAATGTTGGGTGCAGGACTGACTTCTTAAATTCATTTTTTGAGACAGTAGTCAACAAACATTTTCTGTAAAGAGTCAGGTAAGTATTTTTGGCTTTCCATGCAATTGTCTCTGTTACAACTATTTAGCTCTTGTTTGTTGTATAAAAGCAAATATAACCAATACACAAATGACTTAGGTGTGGTTATATATACACATATATATGTGTGTGTATATATATATACACACACACACACACTGGAATTTAAATTTCACATATTTTTCATGTATCACAAAATATTATAATCTTTAGTTTTTTTCAACTATTAAAAAATGTACAAGCCATCCAGATGGCAGGTATGATTTAACTTGTAGACTGTAGTTTGCCTGACTGCAAAGCATGAGTCTGGGATTCAAGAGTTCCAGATCAGTCCTTGCTTCACAACTGTGTGATGCTGAGCAGGGAGCATTCTTTGTGGGCCTCAGTTTCCTCCTTTACAGTAAGATGATGAACAAAATGAGCTTAGAGACCCAAACATGTCTAAACTGTAAACTTATTTTAAACTTTAATTAAAATTTTATATTTTAATGTTTTATTCATTTGACACTTTAAAACTTATTTCCCCCATATTCTGTGTTAATTGCTATGAAAAAAGTCTATTCTTTTTGTCATTATTAGGTAAATGAAAACTAACATAAATATAAATAAAAGTATACCCAGACAAGATTTTTTTAAACATTTAATTTGTTTATATCCATTTTATAATGCAGATCCTGGCTTCTGCTTTAATTATCACTAGGTTTAAGTAGCGATCTTCTGATCTTTCTCCAGCCTCTATTATTTGTAGTCTATCTATGAGTGGGTTGACCAACCAGTTTTTTGAGAAGGGGTCATGGATTTATAATTCCTGCTGTTCAGACATCCATAGCGGATATCTTACAAACGGAGAGTAATTAAGATTTAAAGAGAGAAAAATATCATACAATCTTATTCATATGTGAGATTCAAGAAACAAAGAAAAAAAGCAACCCAAACCCCCGGAGTCCTCAATATAGAGAACAGTCTGGTGGTTGCCACAGGGGAGGTGGGTGAGGTGATGGGTAAGATGGGTGATGGGGAGTAAGAGTGCACTTATCATGACGAACACTGAGTAACGTATAGAATTGCTGAAGCATTATATTCCGTACCTGAAACTAATGTAACACTGTATGTTAATTATACTAGACTTAAAAAAATAAAAATAAAGACCTCTGTCTTTTTTTCTTTTTCAATTTTCCATTATTGTTAGAGCAAGTTGAGTGCCAAAGAAAGATATTCACATTTGTTTTTTAAACTCTTAGTGTGGCTTTTCCTCTGTGTCCTCTTGAGTTGGTATACAACACATAAAGTACTGAGAAGGGCAAAGAGTACTGAGAGTTGAACCTCTATGATTGCTTAGTCTATGATTTCTTTTCAAAATAAGTCCCTATAATCACAAATCCAGTTTATACCACTGTTTGAAATCTCAATCATGTTCTTACTACATTTTAATTTCCGTTATAGTTATAGAATATATTTTAGAAATTTCACTCACAGTTATAAACATCTCTTAGTTTCATTCTCTGTCTTATTAAAAAGCAATCTGGAAAACTGAAATTATTATATTACCATTTAACATGTAAATGGGTACTCACTTTAGAAAGAGACTGGATGGCATTTGTTTTGTACGCTCACAAATTTGGCACTGATCTTTGGTTACAGCTGGCTTGACCTGGGTAGAATTGTGACACAGGTGAAGTTAAGCTCTGGCATTCCCTTAATTAACCGAGTGCTTTTTTTGTGGACCTAGGCCTTCCCACTGGAATGCTAGTTCACACTCACCTCCCCTCTCCTTACAGGACTCAAGCCACAGGGATTTCCTACCCTCCTTTCCTTGCTCTGTTTCGACTTCGCAGATCCTGTTCTGTTCTACAGTTATCGAATAACTTACTGACTGCAGATGTAAACATTTATATTTTAATAGACACCTTTCCAGAACTGATGGGTTAGCATCAAAGGTAGTGGAGGTGATATCTGAGAGAGCTGCCTTTAAGCCCGAGTCCACTCTGCCTACACACAGAGATAGCTCTGCTTGGTCTATAACATTCTTCTAACTTTAATCTAAAACTCTGCTCCATCCATTCATCAAAAAATAAGGAGATTCTTTATATAACACATTAGGGAGTCCTCAATATTTGTGTGAAAATGAAAAGGATGGTATCTTCTCACTGTTAAATCACTCTTGCACCTACAATGTGCTAGACACTATGCTAGAGAATGCACAGATAAATAAATTATGGTGTTTGCTTTCAAGGCACTGGCTGTTTGGTAGGAAATACAGACTTGCAAATAAATAATTTCAGTAAAATATTTAAAATGCTGTAATTTAGGGGCTATGTACATAGACGACACAAAGGAAAGAGTGATTAACTCTATTGGGTGGGACAGACAAGCTTCGCGGGAGACCTTTGAGCTAGATTTTGAAAAATGAGCTTTCCAGGAGGAGAAAGCAATGGGGAGTTTTGCATGAAGGCATGGTGGCACAAAATACACTTGTCTTGAATTTTGAATAAGGAACGAGTCTTGCAAAGAATAGATGATAGAAAATCCATTTTGGCAGTGGCAGTAACCACGTCCAATATTCAGGGGAGAGTGGCAGGGAACTGAGCTTTGGCTGCAACCATCAGAAGCTTGGGTAGTGGGCACAGGGCCCTTACTGATGGGTTAAATGATGTGATCACGGCTGCTGCTCTGCCAACCTAGCTTTCTTCTGTCCCACCATTTTCAGAGCTGCATTCCAGCCTGCCTGACCATTCTCCTAATCAATTTTCTTCCAATAGTGTTTTTTTCTGCTTAAATTAGCAAGAGTTGGTTTCTCTCTCTCTCTTTTTTTAATTTGTTAATGTTTACTTTTTAAAGAGAGAGAGAGAGAGCGCGCACACACACGCGCAAGTGGGGGAGGGGCAGAGAGAGAGGGAGACACAGAATCCAAAGCAGGGTCCAAGGTCTGAGCTGTCAGCACAAAGCCTGTCGCAGGGTTCGAACTCATGAACTGTGAGATCATGACCAGCGCTGAAGTCGGGCACTTAACCCACTGAGCCACCCAGGTGCCCCAAGAGTTGGTTTCTATAGTACCTAGATACCTTAGTTAATGTAGCTGTAAAGAACTGGGATTCTGATGTCTGTTGTTTGTTTTCTGAGAAGTGGAGCAGTTCAAAGTGATATACCTTTTTGTGTGTGGATTGTTAAAGGAGTGGATATGTATCTCTGGGGATTGATGATATCTGTGGGACTAGGGTATTGGGTAAGTTGTGCACATGAACATTGTTAATACTCGTGATCATGACTATTTGTGATGAAGGATTCAGAGTTCTTAACAAATTTGGGTATGTGATCAAGAGGATCATAAATGACAGATAAAAAAATGTTGATGGTATGTAGCCAGGTGTCATGAGCCTAAAAATGTAATTACAAGAAGGTGATATTATGGTATAAAAGAAGAACTAGGAATTAAGATGAATGTCTACTCTCCCTCTAGCTCTCATGGTGCTTGGGACATTTGTCAAAGCTATAGGAAAGCATAGGAACATTTTTTTTAAAGAAGTAGAAGACATAGAATAATTTGTTTATGAAGTAATGAGATTCCAGAGGGCACAGAGGAAAGAGGTGAGAAGGCAGCAGTGGCAGAATTAGTTGTCAGGAAGAAGGATAGAATTACATCGGATTGAAATTCAAAAGATGATAGATTATAGAAAGGGAGTTTATTTGGTCAATATCTTTGGATATCAAGGATGAGAGCAGTATGACAGGACAAGTGGACACTGTGTTTTGGATTGAATGAGGATAGCAAAATATTTCTGTATTGAGCTAAGGAGTCTGTGGATGGTGAAGAAAGACACTTAGAGTCTCTTGGAGCCAGTGGTGTTACAACTGCTTGGATATCTCTAGATAAAATTGACAAACATTTGTTTTGGTTGTGTTGGTTAACTTAGCTTTAGACCAGGGTTTCTCAACCTCAGCACTACATAGTACCTGATAATTCTTTGTGAGAAGGGTGTCTTTTGCATTATAGCAAGAATAGCAGCATACTTGGCCCTCACCCACCAGATGCCCATAGCACCTTCTGCCCAGATGAGAGAGCCAAACATGTCCCCAGACATTGACAAATGGCCCAGGATGAAAACCAGTGGGCTAAGCCCTGCCACAGCATTTTGGGGGAAGGGAAGTGAAATTCATTCTGAAATATTTTTTAAGTTAGTTAATTAACTAATTAATTAATAGAACATGTGCAGAAGGGACAGAGAGACAGGGAGAGAGAGAGAGAATTCCAAGTAAGCTCTGCACTGTCAGCACGAGGAACCCAGTGCGGGCTCAAACTCACCAACTGTGAGATAATGACCTGTGCCAAAATCAAGAGTTGGATGCTTAACCTACTGAGCCACCCAGGTGCCTGCCACTCAGTCTGAAATATTAATGATAGCTTTTATCTGAAATTCTTGGCTTCGGGGTAGGAACTGTGTGTTGGAATGAATAATACGTTGAAGCTTAACTCAAAAAATTCTAGCAACTTCCTATTGCCTTCAAAATGAAAATCAATTTTAGCACATTGGATAAGTTTTCTGTTACTTCTGCTCTTATGCTCCACTTTCATATTTACCTCTCTGTCAATCTCCCATTATGGGCATTTCACCAAATAGTCTTTATAGTTTCTCACTTTTGCTTAAGCTATTGGCTACGTATTCCCTTACCATAATCTTCCAACGAAATTTAGCTCTCAAGGCACATCTCAAATGATATCTCTGCCATGGAGTCTTCTCTCATTCCATTGGTAGGATTTAATCTTTTCTCTTTTGCGCTGTTGTTGTATATTGCATTTTGCTCTATTTATCACATTCTTCCTTCTCATTGGTGATATAATTTTTTTCCTGGAATGCAGTATCTCCCTGTAAAGTGTATATTCAGTCCTTTCACTTCAGAAAATTTTCTTGTATTATATTACTGAAAATGTTTTCTATTCCATTTGTTGTGTTGTTCCCTTTAGGGAACTCAGTATTATTTAGATTGGTCATACTTGCAGTCCATATCTATTATCTTTAATTGTTTTAATCATTTTTTTCTCTATGAATTTACTGTGATTATATAAAGCCTTTGTTTTAAGATCCCATTTTGGATTTTGGCTTTGTGTATGCACGTAATTAAACATTTTACTTACTGCATTTTAAAGTTACTAGTTTTATGTGCTTATTGAGAAGTAAAAGAGAAGTCAAAAAGAATACTAATAAAATCATTTCATCCTTAGTCCATAAGTAAAAAGGTTAAAAAATGTTTCTCTATTCTTTTAAATTTAATTATAAAATGGTGTTCTTCAATATGTATTCTTAGTTCTAAAATTACCCTTATTTACTTATTATTTTCAAATGATTTAATCTTTGTGGATTAAAAAAATCTAATTTGTGCTCTGATTAGGTAATGGTATGGAAGGAAGCACTCATGGAAAATTTCTTCCTTACATTTAGTTACAATTTATTCATTATTTTCCATCCTCTGTTACATCTTTCCTTCCTCCCTCTCCTTCACTTCCTTCTTTTTCACCTTTCTTTCGACTATTATGGTTTGTATATCTAACATTTCTTTTAAAATGTTGGTGTTCAACATGGTCACCTCCATCAAATTTGACTTCCTTCTTACTTTATATGAGACCTCTTGATTTTTCATATACATAATTTGATGACTTAACATTACATGCTCTGCACATTCTTCTAAATCCTAAGGGCATAGTAGGATGCTTGGTCATTACTTGACATTATGTACAGCTTGGAGAACTCGACTCCTCTCTCTCTCACCTGAGATTCCTTTCATCTTCTAAGACACATTCATACCACTCTGTTGAGAATATATCTTACCCCTTTGGGAGAGTTTTAAAATTATTCCACTGACACAGTGTGGAACCCCAAAGGAATTGCTTCCATCAAAAGCAATTCATTTTCCTTGTCTCTGCCTATCTTACCAACCCCACCCCCGTTTCAGGAAAAATGGTGCCAGGAGATTTAAGAGGACTGAAAGAGAATGAGACTCCAGCATTATTAATCCCTTGGAGTGTAGCAGATGGGAGACAAACATCACTTGGTGCCTCTTTACCTGATTTCCTGCTCCTTCAAAACCTTGTCCCTTATGTTTCATTTTTTTCTGATTATGCCTTTATGCTCTGTTTGGCTACACCCAAATCATGAGTTCTGGAAGTTATTCTGTAATTGCTGCTGAGTTCCACAGCTAATAAACAGGTGCGGGTTCTGCCCAGAATTTTTTCCGTTTATTTTTCCTCTCAGCCCCTTAATATTCTCCTCCAAATGTTAGAGATTTCATGGATTAATAGAGTTCCCAGGACTTTATCTTCTTTCCTTTTTTTTTCCTCTGAGCTGCCTCTGGGTTGGGTTGGAGTGGAGTAGGTGAAAGGGTAAATTTAGAATTATGTCTAGCTCCACAACAATCTTTTGTATCTTTCAATGTATACTACCTTATAAAAAGATTTACTGAAGTTTATTGAATTGACTTTCAATAAACTGCACATACTTAAAGAACACAATTTGGTAAATTTGACATATGTGCATACCCACGAAACCATCACAATAATTAAGATAATTGCATCTCTATCACTGACCAAAAGGACATTTCTTATGCTTTCTTGTAATCCTTTTTTCTCTTCCTCCCTGGTAACATCTCCTTCCCCTATTACTAGACAACCACTATCACAATAGATTAGTATCTATTTATAGATTTTTATTAAAATTTTTTATAAATGAAATTGCACAGAATATACTCTTTAATTTAGTATGCTTCCTTTGAGATTCATTAATATTATGGTATGTATTAGTAGTTTATTCCACTGCTTATTGCTTTATTATAGTTATCGTCATATGCACCAATATTTTGTTCTTTGATATTGCTGAGTAATATTTCATTGTTGGGAAAAAATAGAGTTTGTTTATTCAGTTATGTATTGATGGACATTTCTGTTGGTTCCATATTTCGGTAATTATAAATAAACTTGCCATAACAGCCTAGGTTTGGATATTTACTTTAATTGGGAAAACTAAGGAGAAAAAATGGCTGGATCCTATGGTGGATGTGTAAGTTTAACTATTTAAAAAGTCAAACTTTTCCAAGTGGTTGTACCAATGTACATTCCTATGAGCAGTGTATGAGAGTGCCATTTCATCCATATTGTCACCAATACTTGGCATGACCAGTCTTTTTAATATTAGCAATTCAAAAAGTATGTAGGGGTATCTCATTATTGTTTTAATTTATATTTCTCTGTGACTAATGATGTTGAGTATCTTTTCATATGCTTAATTTCCATTTATATATCTTTTTTGGTGAACTGTTGTTTGTCTTTTTCTTTTTTTCATTTTTCAAATTTGTATTTAAATTCAAGTTAGTTAACATATAGTGTAATGTTTGTTTCAGTAGTAGAATTCAGTGATTTATTACTTGCATATAACACTCAGTGTTCATCATAACAAGTGCCATCTTAATAACCATCACCCATTTAGCCCATCCCCCACCCAACTCTCTCCATCAACCCTGAGTTTGTTCTCTATTGTTAAGAGTCTCTTGTGGTTTGTTTTCCTCTCTCTTTTCTTTCCCCACTTACCATATGTTCATCTGTTTTCCTTCTTAAATTCCACATATGAGTGAAATTGTATGGTATTTGTCTTTCTCTGACTGACTTGTTTTGCTTAGCATCATACACTCTAGCTCCATCCATGTCTTTGAAAATGGCAAGATTTCATTCTTTTTGATGGTAAGTAATATTCCATCGTGTATATATACTACCTCTTCTTTATCCATTCATCAGTCGATGGACATTTGGGCTCTTTCCATAGATAAGCTAGTGTTGATAATGCTGCTATAAACATTGAAGTGCATATGCTTCTTTGAATCAGTATTTTTGTATCCTTTGGGTAAATACCTAGTAGTACAATTACTAAGTCATAGGGTAGTTCTATTTTTAACTTTTTGAGAAAACTCCACACTGTTTTCCAGAGTGGCTGCCCCAGTTTACATCCTCACCAACACTGTAAGAGGGTTCCCCTTTCTCCACATCATAACCAACATCTGTTGTTTCCTGTGTTGTTAATTTTAGCCATTCTGAAAGGAGTGAGGTGGTATCTCATTGTAGTTTTGATTTGTATTTCTCTGATGATGAGTGATGTTGAGCATCTTTTTAAGTGTCTGCTAGCCATCTGGATGTCTTCTTTGGAAAAGTGTCTGTTCATGTCTTCCGCCCATTTTATATCTTCTGGAAAATAAACTAGAAAATTTCATTTCTCTTTGTACTTCATTTTGTATAGTTTCTATTGTTACATTTTCAAATTTACTAATCTTTTTTTCTGTAATGTCTAAACTGTAATTCATCCCATACAGTATACTTTTTACTGCATACTTTGTAATTTTCATCTCTAGATGTTTTATTTAGGTTTTTCGAAAAATTTTGCATTTATCTACATAAATTAAAAAATTTAACGTTTTTTATTTTTTAGAGACAGAGAGAAAGAGAGAATGAGACAGTGCACACAAGTGGGGGAGGGGTAGAGACAGAGGGAGACACAGAATATAAAGCAGGCTCCAGGCTCCACACTGTCAGTGTAGAGATCGATGAGGGACTCAAACTCACGAACCGTGAGATCATGACCTGAGCTGAAGTCAGACGCTTAACTGACTGAGCCACCCAGGTGCCTGTATCTACATAACTTTTTAAACATACAGTATATAGATTTTTCTCCTCTTTATGGGTTTTATTTTCTTGCTTTTTTGAATACTTGATAATTTTTTGATTGACAGACATTGTGAATTTTACCTTTTTGGGTACGATACTTCTGTATTCCTAAAAATATTCTTGACTTTGTTCTGGGACACAGTTGTTATTTTTGAAATATTTGATCCTTTTTAGATATTGCTTTTTAGCTCTGTTGGGTGGCACTGGAATAGCACTTAGTTTGTAGCCAATTATTCCCTACTATTGAGGTAAGACCTTTCTGTGTACTCTGCCCTGTGCCTCATAACTTATGAGGTTTTTCAGTCCATCTGGTGGGAATAGACACTTTTTCTGGATCTTTGTAGGGTATTTCCTCCACACTCTCTTCCAGCTTTGGGTATTTTCTTCACAAGCATGGGTTGACAAATATTCACCTAAATACTTGAGAGGGATCCTGTGGAGGTCATCAGAGTTTTCTCTGGTACAGTTTCTTCCTCTTTGGCACTCTGTCCTTTGACCTCTATCCCCCTTGGTCTACCTGTATTCCATTTTCTCAGGTAGGAGAAATGTTAGGCCTGTTAGGCTCTGCCTGGTTTCCCCATACTTGAGCAGCAACCTGGATATGCCATCTCAGTAGCAAACGGGGGAAATTATAGGGCTCCCCTGTTTTGCATCCCATCTCTTAGGGATCATTGAACTTTGTTATTTGAGGGCTGGTGGCTTGAAGAGCATTATTTGCCATAATTTAATGATATTTTTGTTGTTTGGTCAGATGTGGAGGGAATACTGTATATGCTTTGGAGAGTATGGCATGAGGTCTGACTTTATAAATGTTTTATTGCTGTTAGTAAACTTTTTATTACATTTTAACATTAAAATTTATGGTTATTAGGGACAGCACTTTTGTGATCTGTTTTTTATCTAATATGTATACTCTAATGTTTTATTTGATTACACATCTGTTTTTACTACCAGATTTTATAATCCTGATGCCAGCTGAGGGTTCTGTGTTCCTTAAACTTTAGAAAAGATTTACTTGAATCCCTATTCAACCCCCTGAAAAATATCTAATGCTCTCCACCCCAGAAGTATACTTTAGTGTACAGAGATTGAAACTACATGAGGTTGTGCATGAAGAGAAGGCTGGAAGGAAGGAAGGAGGAAGGGAAGGAAGAAGGGAAGGATAGAGAGACAGATGGGGGGAGGGAGGAAAATCAGCTGGTTGGTTGGTCTAATTTAGTAAAACCATTGTGGAAAACTTTAGGTTTAGGGGCACCTGGGTGGCTCAGTTAGTTAAGTGTCTGACTCTTGGTTTTGGCTCAGATCATGGTCTCACAGTTCATGGGATAAAGCCCTGCATTGGGCTCCATGCTGACAGCAAGGAGCCTGCTTGGGATTCTCTCTCTCTGCCCCTCCCCTCCTCTCTTTCCTCTCAAATAAATAAATAAATATTTTTAAAAAACTTTAGGTTTGAAGCCTAGTTGGATAAACTGACATATATGTAGAGAATGCCAACATAACGAGTTCAGGGTGTGATATTGTAATATAATAACAAGAAGAAATATTCATTTGGTTTTCATCCAAGGTTACTGAGACCTCCTAAAACTCTTGGAATTTTCTGATATGGGTGAAAGGAGCATCTTTTGTTATTGGTAATTATCCCTTTTCAACCATACCTGAATTTACACTAATGAAGTTAAACATGGAGGATAGTGGATGGTTACAAAAAGGCCAAGGGATGATTAGTGGGTTGAAACTTTCAGTCTCCACACCCTCACCCCTGACCCTTGCAGGGAGAGGGAGAAAGGCTGAGGATTGAATTAATTACCAATGGTCAATGATTTAATCAAAACATTAAATGACAGGGTTCAAAGAACTTCTGGGTTGCTGAAAACATCAAGGTTCTGGGAGGGTGACATGCCAAGAGAGGGTGTGTAAGCTTCTCCTTCCCCATATCTTGTCTTATGCATCTCTTCTATTTGGCTTATCCTGAATTGCATATTTTATAATAATCTATTAATAGTAAGTAATGTTTTCCTCAATTCCAGAATTCAGAGCCACTGTAACAAATTATAGAACCCCAGCAGGGGTCACAGGAACCCCTGAGCTGTAGCCAGAACTGGTGGTCAGAAGTATGGGAAGCCTGATCTTGCAACTGGCGTCTGAAGTGGGAGCAATATTGTTTAACTCAGCCCTTAACCTGGGGTTCTGTGGCAACTCTGAGTAGTTAGTGTCAGAATGAAAAGCACTGTACGAGACCCAGATGGTGTTCTCAGAGACTTAGAGAATTGCTTGGTATAGAAACTCCACAGGTGTGGTGCCAAAATTATAGCGACTACATAAAAAAAGGTTTTCTTTTACAGGGAACTTCATACCTTCTAGGTGAAGAAGGGTGGGAATGGCATAAAACTGTGAACTACATAATATGTATAGAATTCTTATTTTTTTCCACCCAGCAGCTTTTCTTCTTTTTCCTTTTGGTTAGTATCTCAGTTCCCAGGCCAAAGATATGGGCCAATCTACCGTATTGTCCCTGGGAACATCGACGGTCTATGGAGGTAGTGAGATTGGGGAAAAGTGAGGATAAGATAATTTGATCTGTTCTTCTCTGTTATGGAATGGAAGCCTTAAGCAGATGAATAAAAACAGATGGTAGTTGGTGCTGGTGTTGAGTCATTTGGTGCCAACTGTCTGGAGAGAGGATCCTAACCATCCAAGGACTTTTTATTTCTTAATCTAGAACCATATTTATAAATTCTATTTTTGTTAAAATAACCAGATTTTATTACTACTTACTTTATTAAAAGTATCTTATCTAATATACACTGTAAGCAATTTGGTACTATAGGAAGTAAAATTTGAATGTATGATGAAAACTGATACTAAATAGGTTGGTGGCCAAGGTCATGGAGGGCTTAATATTTCATGTGGTGGTGCTTGGTATTTATACTGTAGCCTACAGAGTTTAAGAAGATTCTTATGTCATTGCCAAGTTTTTGTTTTTTATCAATCTCTCTGACAGCGTTGCAGATGGATTTGAAGAAGGTAAGCCTTGAGATAAAATGATCAGTTAGGGACTCTTTAAGTTAAAAGATATTGAATACCTGAAGTATTGTATTACTGTTTCTAATTGGTGCCATAACAAATTACCACAAACTTAGTGGGTTTTAGCAACACAAATTTATTTATCTTAGAGCTCTATAGTTCAGAAGTCTGACACGGGTCTCACTAAGTTAAAATTAAGATGTCATCAAAAACCATGCAAGAAAGAAGAGAGTGGAGTGAAACATTTAAATATTGAAAGGAAGAAAACACCCATCAGCCTAAAATTCTGAATCCAGTAGAGTTATCATTCAAAGGAAAGGAGAAATAATAACTTTCTCAGAAAAACAAAAACAGGGAATTTGTTGCCCCTAGACATCCCCTGTAAAAAATGTTAACAGATGTTCTTTAGAGAGAAAGAAAATTAGATAGATAAGAAACTCAAGTCTATGTAAAGAAATGAAAAGCATTAAATGAGGAATGAAAAAGGGTGAAACAAAAACTAACATTATTATTATTATTGGATATTATAGATAACTGTTCAAAATAATGATAGCAATGATGTACTGAGTAATTATAGTTTATGGCTAGGTGAAATAAATGGTGAGAACGTTATAAAGGACTGGAGAAAGAAATAGGAAGTACTCTTCTATAAAGTAGCCTGCACGACCTGTGAAGTGGTACATTATTTTTTGAAAATCAACTTAGAGTAGTTGTAAATGTATACTGCAAACTCTAGGGAAGTAATTAAAAATGCTACATAAATATTAAATACTAAACACTAAAAAATTATAAAAAGGAAGTACAATTGATATCCTAAGAGATGAGAGAAGATAAAACTGTATAATATGCTCAATTTAAGCCAGAAAAGACAAAGAAGGAGATATAAAGAAAGAAAAAAAAGCATTATGAACAGAAGAAAGTTACAAATAAGGCAGATATTAATCTAACTGTATCAATAATTACTTTAAATGTGACTGGTCTAAATATACCAATTCAAAAGCAGAGGCTGACAGAATAGATAAAAACCCAAATGTACGTTGTCCACAGAAAACTCACTTTAAGTATAAGACACAGATAAATTAAAAGTAAAAAAAAATGGAAATGCCATGCTAACACAAATCAAAAGGAAGTTGGAATATTAAAATTAATTCCAGAAAAAGCAGAATTCAGACAAGAAATATTATCAAGGTAAAAAGGAGCATTACATAATGATAAATAGGTCCAAAAATATATAACAATATTTAATGTGTATGTATCCTACAGAGCATCAAATTACATGAGGCAAAAACTGAGAGAACTGCAATGAGAAATAGTCAAATCCACTATTCTAGTTGGAGACTTCAACATCACTTTATCAATAATTGACAGGTCCAGCAGGCAGAAAATTAGTAAGGATATAATTGAGATGAACAGCACCATCAATCAAAAGGATCTAATTGACATGTATAGAAGGTTTAATCCAACAACAGCAGAATGCACATACTTCTCAAGGTTATGTGGAACATTCACCAAAATAAACCACATTCTGGCCTATAAAACATATTTCAACAATTTTAAAATTTTAGAAATCATATAAAATATGTTAGACACAATGGAATTAAACTAGAAACAGTAACAGAAAGATAACTGGAAAATCTCAGAGATTAAACAACACATTTCTAGGGGCGCCTGGGTGGCGCAGTCGGTTAAGCGTCCGACTTCAGCCAGGTCACGATCTTGCGGTCTGGGAGTTCGAGCCCCGCGTCGGGCTCTGGGCTGATGGCTCGGAGCCTGGAGCCTGTTTCCGATTCTGTGTCTCCCTCTCTCTCTGTCCCTCCCCCGTTCATGCTCTGTGTCTCTCTGTCCCAAAAATAAATAAAAAACGTTGAAAAAAATTAAAAAAAAAATAAACAACACATTTCTAAATAATGCATGATTCAAAGGAAGAAATCTCAAAATTAAAAATATTTTGAACTGAGTGAAAATAAAAATATAACTTATAAAAATCTGTGGAATGCAGCAAAAGCAGTGCTTAGAGGGAAATTTATAGCATTGAATATATGTATTAGAAAGGAAGAAAGACCTAAAATCAATAATCTAAGCTTCTACCTTAGGAAACTAGAGGAAGAAGAGTATTATAAAATTAAGCAGGTATATTAAAATAAATCACAATAACAATGAAGTTGAAAACAGGAAAACGGTAGAGAAAATAAATGAAGCCAAAAGTTGGTTCTTTGAAAAGACCAATAAAGTGGATAAATCTCTAGCCAGGCTAATCAAGAGAAGTAAATACAGGACACAATTTGCTAATATCAGAAGTGATAGAGGGGCCATCACTACTGATTCCATGGACATTAATAAGGATAATAAAGGAATATTATAAACCACTCTATGACCTATAAATTTGGTAACTTAAGTGACATGAACCAGTTCCTTTAAAGAAACAATCTATAAAACCTCACACAAGGAAAAATTAATAATCTGAAGAGGCACATATGTATTTTTTTAAATTTTTAAAAAAATTTATTTAATTTTTTTATGTTTATTTCTGAGACAGAAAGAGACAGAGCATGAGTGGGGGAGGGGCAGAGAGAGAGGGAGACACAGAATCAGAAGCAGGCTCCGGACCATGAGCTGTCAGTACAGCCCAAGGCGGGGCTCAAACTCACAAACCATGAGATCATGACCCAAGCTGAAGTCAATCGCTCAACTGACTGAGCCACCCAGGCAACCTGAGGTACATATGTATTAAAGAAATCAAGTCAATAACTTTCCAGAATAGAAAGCACCAATCCCAGATGAGTTCACTAATGAATTCTGCCAAATATATAGGAAAGAAATAATATCAATTCTACACACTCTCTTCCAGAAAACTTTCTAGAAGGCCAATTTTAACCTGATACCAAACCCATATAAAGAAATTACACAAAAGGAAAACTACAAGACTAATATCTCTCATGAACATTAAAATCCTCATAGATATATTAGCAAATCTAAACAACAATCTAAAAAAAGATTTATATACCATGATCAAGTGGTATTTATTCAACGTAGCAAGTCTGGTTCAATACTTGAAAATAATTAATGCAATAATTCACATCAAAAACCTAAAGAAGAAAGCTCTTATGATCATAACAATAGATTCAGAAAATGCACTTGACAAAACCCATGTCCTTTCATAATAAAGATTCTCAGTGAACCAGGAATAGAAGGGAACATCTTTAACTGGACAAAAAACAAAACAAAACAAAACAAAACAAAACAGAACAAAACAAAACAAAAAACATTTAAAGAAGCCTAAAGCTATCATCATACTTAATGGTGAGAAACTAGACACTTTTCCCCCAAGATTAAAAACAAACCAAGAATGCCCTTTCTATTTAACATCATACTGGAAGTACTAGCTAACTCAATAAAGCAGGAGTAGAAAGAAGATAAAAGTACACAAACTGAAGAGGAGGAAATAAAACTGTCTGAGGATGACATGATTATCTATATAGAGAACCCCAAAGAATCAACTGCAATAAATCCTCCTGGAACTAAAGAATGAATATAGCAAGGTTGCAGGATATAGGATTAGTATACAAAAGTCAACTGCTTTCCTATATACCAGAAATGAATAATTGGAATTTGAGATTAAAAACATAATGCATTTAATTAACCCCCAAACTGAAATATTTAGGTATAAATCTAACAAAATATGCATGATATCTATATGAGGAAAACTATAAGACTCTTATGAAAGAAACCAAAGAACTAAATAAATGAAGAGATATATCATGTTCATGGATAGAAAGACTCATCATTATTAAGATGTCATTTCTTCCAACTTTATCTATATATACAAGCAATTCCAATAAAAATCTTGGAAATTTATGTTTTGGCAAACTGATTCTGAAATGTATATGCAACAGCAAAAGATTCCAAATAGCCAATGAAATACTAAAGAAGAAAATCAAAGTTGGAGAATTGGCACTACCCATCTTCAAAACTTGTTACAGAGCTACAATAATCAAGATAATGTGGTACCGGTGAAAGAAGAGGCAAATAGGTGACGGAACAGAATAGTTAGCCCTCAAATAGACACACTCAAATGTAGTCAGTTGATCTTTGGCAAAGGAGTTAAGGCAATCAATAAAGACAAACAGCCTTTTTAACAAATAGTGTTGGAACGATTGGACATTTACATGCAAATAAATGAATAAATAAAAACCTAAACACTGACCTTACAGTTTCAGCAAAGTTAGTTCAAAATGGATCATAGACTTAAATGTAAAATGCAAAATATAGAACTTTTAGAAAATAATATCAGAGAAGATTTAGGTGACTTTGGTTTTGGCAATGAATTTTTAGATACCCCACCAAAAGAATGATCTATGAAAAAAATTAATATGTTGGACTTCTTTGAAATTAAAAACTTCTGTTGTATAAAAGACAATGTCAAGAGAATGAGACTACAAACCATAGGCTGGGAAACCATATATTCAAAAGATGTATCTGATAAAAGACCGTTATGCAACAGGTAAACAGCTCTTAAAACTCAACTATAAGAAAACAAACAACCCATTTAAAAAATAGGCAAAAAGCCCGAGCAGACACCCTGCCAAAGAAGATATACAGATGTCAATAAGCTTATAAAAAGATATTCAATATCAGATGTCATGAAGGAATTACAAATTTAAACAATAATGAGAAACTAGTACCTGCCTATTAGAATGGCTAAAAAAAAAACCCAAACTGATAATATCATATGATGACAAAGATATGGAGCACCAGGAATTCTTATTCATTTCTAGTAGGGATGCAAAATAGTATGGCCACTTTAGAAGGCAGTTTGGTGGATTCTTACAAAGGTAAATGTAGTCTTACCAACCGATACAGCCATGTATCCCTAGGTATTTACCTAGATGAGTTAAAAACTTATATACACACAAAAAGCTGCACATGAATATTTGTAGCAGCTTTGTTTATTATTGCTGCAAACTGAAAGCAACCAAGATGTCCTTTAACAGGTGAATGAGTAAACAAATTGTAGTGTACCAGTACAATAGAATATCACTCAGCAATAAAAAGAAGTGAGTTATCAAGCCACTAAAAGACACGAGAAATTTTTAAATGCATATTGTTTTGTGAAAGAAGCAAGACTGAAAGTTTACATAGTGTATAGTTTAAACTATACGGCTTTCTTGAAAAGACAAAATTATATAAACAATAAAAAGATTAGTGGTTTTCAGAGTTTCAAAGGGAAAAGGACAGAGCTGAATAGATGTGACACAGGGAATTTACAGGGCAGTGAAAATATTCTTTATGGTACTTTATTTTATTTTTTTAACATTAATTTATTTTTGAGAGAGAAACTATGAGTGGGTGAAGGGCAGAGAAAGGAAGACACAGAATCTGAAGCAGGCTCCAGGCTTCAAGATGGCAGCAAAGGGCCTGACCTGGGAGTCAAACTCACGAACTGGTGAGATCATGACCTGAGTTGAAGTCAGCCACTTAACTTCCTGAGCCACCCAGGTGGCCCTCCTTATGATACTTTAATGGTGAATACATGACATTATACATTTGTCAAAATGTCCATTGGACATTTGTCCAATGGAGCTATACAACACAAAGAGTCAATTTTAATGTAACCGATGAACTTTAGTTCATTATGATGTTTCAATAATGCATTACCACATGAATGTAAGAGATGTTAATAATAAAGGAAATTTTGAAGAGGGAAGAGAATGGAGTCTCAGGAATCCCGTGTACTATCTGCTTAATTTACTATAAACCTAAAACTTCTCTAAAAAACAAAGAAAAAATAATAATAAAATCAAGGTGTTGGCAGGCTATGTTTCTTTCTGGAGGCTCCAGGAGAACATTTTCAACTTTTTCCATCTTCAAAGCCAGCATTGTGCCGTCTCTCTGAGTCCACTCTTGCCATCACATCTCTTTCTCTGACCATAGCTGGGAGAGGTTCTTTACATTCAAAGACTAATGTGATTAAATTGGGCCCACATGGATAATCCAAGAAAATGGCCCCCTCTCAAGACCCTTAACCTTAACCACATTTGCAAAACCCTGTTTGCTATGTAAGGTATCCCAAATTCACATGTTGTTAGGATTAGGATGTGGGCATCTTTGAGTCTCCATCATTCTGCCTACTATAACTAAGCAAGTAGTAAAAAGAATGAAAAGAATAAGGTAAATTCCAGAAATATTTAGAAGGAAAATACAGAGGACCTAGTGTTTGGAAGTGTTTATGATGTGTGTGTGGCCTCAAGGATGAAGAGGTAAAAATTTACAACCCCATCCAGGTTATCGGCTTGAGGACATGGTACTGAGTGATCCATTGAGACTTCCTACATAGCTCCATGGACCTTTCAGGACAATGTAATAAAGAAGGAAAAAAAAAGACTAGCTTTTAGGAGAATTTACTGATTTCATGATTCCTGGCTAACTATTTCATGGATTATAGCATGGGTATTTCTGACCTAACACAAAAATGAAAAAAAAAAAATTAAAAAGGCTTTTTAAATATGAGTGACAAGGGAAGTTTTCAGTTTCTCCTTACCACCATGTTTGTCAAAGTCATGACCATGTGAACCTAAAACTTTGCCCCTCATTAGGAATGTTTAATCACTTTTCTTAGAGACTCCAAACTTCTTGATATGATCCTTGTTTACTTCTCCAATTTCAGCTCTACTCACCTTCCTCTCACTTGCACCTGGTTTTAGATAAGATGAACCTCTTTCATTTCTTTCATTGAGTCATGTCCCCTTCTTGCTTCAAAGCTCTGAACATACTGTTCCTTCTGCCCAGGCAACTCTTCTCACCTTTGCTTGGCTATTCCTTTGGATCTCCTTTCAAAGAATTCACTTCTTCCAGAGGCTTTTCTTAACTTTCTGAATCTGAGTTAGGTAGCCTGCATGTTCTGTGACAGCCATCTGTATATTTTTTTATTATAGTGATTGTTATTCTAAAGAGAGATTGACTGTTTAATTGTTTCCATTCATGGACTAAAAACTGTGAGGGCAGAGACAACACCTTGCCTGTTCAACATTTTGTCCACGGTGACTAATGTGATATCCATCACTGAGTGGATGCTGTGAAAATATTACATCAGAATATCTTGGGCATCAGGATTTTCTGAAAGCTCCCCAGGTAATGCCAATTGTACAGTTGGGATGAAGAAGTAGTGATGTTTTCTTCTCATGTTACTAACTTCAACCTCCCTTCCTTACTCCCCTACCAACCAGTCCTTGAGCTGGAGAATAATGTTTCCCTGATACAAAAAGACCTCCAAGGATGTTGAGACTGATTGGGAGAAAACATAAAGGTAAAAGAAAACAAACAAACAAACAAAAAACAGATTTGGAGGGAAATTTATTAAATTCAGTTTTAGAATGAGTTTTATATTGCTGTCTGTTTCGTAGATAAGGTCAATATATATCTTGAAGTTCAGAGAAGAGGCAGGTCAAGGCTGCTGACACATATTTAGATAAGACTATAGGATCTTTATTCTATGAGTGCTATTAAAAAGTTTAGTCACAATAGTTTCATTGGAGTAGTGGAGAAACTGAATTATAGGGAAGATGAATCTGCCAGGGCAAACCAACATCTTAAGAAATCTGAGTAAAGGTAAAAGCTATTAAAAAGTTTTAAAGTATATCAAATTAAAAAAATATTTGAGTATAGTTGTCACACAATGTTACATTAGTTTCAGGTGTACAACATAGTGATTCAGCTTCTCTACAAATTATTCTATGCTCACCACCAGTGTAGCTACTATCTGTAACCGTACAATACTGCTACAATATCATTGACTATATTCCCAGTGCTGTACCTTTTATTCCTGTGACTTATTCATTCCATAACAGGAAGCCTGTATCTCCACTTCCTTTCATCAATTTGCCCATCCCCCCACCTTCCTCCCCTCTGGAAACCATCAGTTTATTCTCTGTATTTATAGGTCTGATTCTGTTTTTTGTTTGTTCATTTGTGGTTTTTTTTTTTTAGATTCCACGTATGAGTGAAATCATATGGCATATCAGATACAAGGAAGAATATTTCTTTCAAAATAATTATCTATCATTTGTTTTTTAGCAGGAGAGAAGCTTGAAGGAATTGAAGAATGTTATTACAAAACCAAGAGATTGAAGTTAGATGGGTTGGGAGGAATGCATGGTAGAGACTGTTTTTGAAGGTATAGAAATGGAAAAGGTCAAGAGCACAACTGGATGAAGAGGACAACCCCTATCCCTATTTGGTGAGACTGGGGGTGAATAGGGACATTTGTGAAAAGAGGAATTTGACAAGGATGATGCTGATAGTCATAATTTTTCTTTGAAATAAGAATAGAGGTATTCTATTGAATTAAAATGTATTTGTAGATTTAATGCTATCACTATTTATAGGGTAGATAATTGGATACTAAATATAACCCCTAACTTTTTGATAAAGTGTATACAGTTCAAATAAATTAAGAGAGATGAACCTCAGTTTAATGAAATAAAAACAATTTTTTTTGTAGAGATTTATTTTAGATTGAATTTTGGGCAACTTACGGTAGGTTAAATTTCAATGCATCTATATTTACTTTTAATTTCAAGGAACACATCAGTCAACCTCTTCTCAATCATCCTCCCACTCCAAAGTTATTCTCCATTTTTAATTTTTTTTTTTAACGTTTATTTATTTTTGAGACAGAGAGAGACAGAGCATGAAGGGGGGAGGGGCAGAGAGAGAAGAAGACACAGAATCGGAAGCAGGCTCCAGGCTCTGAGCCATCAGCCCAGAGCCTGACACGGGGCTCGAACTCACGGACCGCGAGATCGTGACCTGGCTGAAGTCGGACGCTTAACCGACTGCGCCACTCAGGCGCCCCATATTCTCCATTTTTAAATGTAATTTCAGAAATTTCATACTTTGATGTCAAAATACTTAACATAATATTCACTTAACTTCAGTCAGGACTCTTAAAATATCTTGGAAATAGTAACTAAAGTTGGTCTAAGAACCTACAAATATCATTTGCAGTAAAAATTATGTCAAGAGCAGTGATATGTGTTAGTTTTTTTAAATATTGAAATTATACACATTGCTTATATATTTGTGCCAAATGAACCCAAAAAGGAGGCATAGAATAAATAACAGAATTTTACAACAATAAGGTAGGTAATAGGTAATAAGTAGGTAAATTATTTACAATACTAGAAGCATCAGAAGCACAGAGGCACTGATAACATGTTGGATTATCAAAAATAATTTAGGGTTTGGATTTGGGCTATGTTTTTATACTGACAATAGAAGGAAGGACTCCCTGATAATTTGTATAATTCCTTTACCTAAAATAAGTATGAAATAATGGAAAAGCCTGATTTAGAAAGAGATGATTTCTATCATCTACATATGTATGTATGTATCTATCTATATCTATCTACCTATCATCTATCATCTATCACCTATTGATCATCTATCATCTATTCATTTATTCAGTAGTTATCTGCAATGCTGAGAATTTTCTGTTCTCCTTCAATCATGTTCAAGAACTACCTCTTTAAACCTTCCTAGATCTGGGCGTGTGGTTAAGTGTTTGGTTTTCAAAAGTGTTCTCTGTAAATAAAGTCAAGTAAATCTGAGTAAATGAAGGGAGTTCTTAAGTCAACAGATCTGGAATTAGTAGGTACTAATTGTCAATAGTGATTGTCTAACACATGAATAAAACATAAAAGATTTGACTGGATGCTATCAACAAGCTCAGAATAAATAAAAGTTTACCAGACTGCAAACTGAAATTTGGGTGAGATTTCACAAATTTCTTACTACTTCAGCTGATCTTAAATGAGTTAAAAAAAAAAAAAACTAGAAGACTTACAATGTGACTTTTTAAATTTTCCTTTTATTGTTAATGATTTTTATTTTATTCAATAAAAATTACCTTATCACTTGAATCATAATTTCATAAGGCACTAATAATTTCTGTTTTGGATGCTAAAGATGCATCCTTTATTTTTTTTCCCAATGTGATCTATGTTTGCATTTTTGTATGTTTAAGAGATAAACATGTAATTAAATGAGAAATTAAAGATAGTTGAGGTTCTAGAAAATGCTTGTGTTAGGGAATTAAAAAATAGTCAGTGAGGGCATTTCTAAAGTATTTTATCCATACACTCTTTGACTGTGATTATTGACAGATCTATTTTCATTTTTGTTAGTGAAGAATGGACAGAATGTGGTATATTTTAAAAATGAAGATATCCCACTATTTGAAGTTGTTCCATATTTTATTGCTGATTTGGGTTTGGAAAAATATAGTCCAAATCTCTCTAAATTTGCTATTTGGCAAATGTTTGTTATAATTCCATAGATCTAAATTAATTCTGTTTGCATTTTATGACATGATTGGAGATTTCTTAGTGACATACATACTGCAATACAGAATGTTATTTAGGAATCACTGGTTCAGAAAGAAGAGATAAAAATTTGTGCAACTAGTATAGCACTTTGCCTTTTCTTAAACCTCACCCTTGATTCTTTATAATATTTAATTTTGGTAACTACTTCTTTTAGCTTTAGCCTTTAGGTATGTCAACATTTTTTGAATAGCAACTTCATGCCAGTTATTAGAAACACAAAAATATTGAAGTAGAAAGATAAATAGTTTTATTTAAACAATGGATTTCTGGGTAGTAGTTAAAAAACTAACTCTACATGAAATAAAAAGTAAATTTTTTAAAAAAGTTAAGTTGCAAAAGAATAGGAACAATATGCTACTGTTTACACAAAATTTTAAACACACAGAAATATGAGCATATGTTGTTTATGAATTATACATGAAAAGAAAGTATGGAGACCTATACTGAAAGTTGAGTAGGAAGAGATTAGAAAGATAAGAGGTTGTCCAATCACAAAGTACATAAGAAGCCCCACAGAGGAATCCAGACAATACCCGGAGGGCAATGGAGAGTCACTGAAGTGTTTTAGGTGTTTGAGGAAACGTGCAGAATGCTTGGAATAACTAGATTTGCACTTTAGAAAGATTCACTCAGGCTTCTCTGTGAAGAAGAGATTGGATATGGCTAAGATTGGAAAAACAGACCAGTTAGGAGAATGGGGTTATTAATCCAGGTGAGAGATGACTGTGGCCTGAACTGGGGTAATTTAGTGAGGGAAGAAAGTAGGCAAATTTGAAAGAATTAGAGATTTGATAGCAAAGGACTCAATTGACTTGATTTTGACGATGAAGACGGGAAGAAATAATTTTTCTGGTCATGTGTGATGTGATTCATCCTCTAAATCCAACACTCTTTACAAAAGTATAGAGGATGACTCTATGTGTTATGTTACACCTGGGAGATGCAATTGGCAAAATCCAGCCTGTGGGACAATCCACACAAACAAATCTTCCAAGCTCTTCCAAGAATAATCTGCAAAAGGGAAAAAAGCTTGGGATAAAAGAAGTAGCCTGTATATCAGCGGTCCTCAACTGGAGGTGGTTTTGCACCTCCATCGGGCATTTAACAGTTGGGAGATATCTGAGGTTATCACAACTTGAGAAGTGCTACTGGCATCTAGACAGAGGATTAGGATGATGCTTAATATCCAACTTTACACAGGGCAGTCCCCTACAACAGTTATGGGCCCCAGTGTCAACTGTGCTGATGTTAGAAAACCCTGCTATAGATTACAAACAAGATACTTAAACATAACAACTAACTGCAATTTATGGACTTTCATATTAGAATATGTCTAAGGAATGGACATTTATGACATATTTGTGAACACTGAATGGATATTTGATAATATTAACAACTTATTATTACATTTTAGATGTAACAATGGTATTATAGTTTTTAAAAAGTCCTTATCTTTTAGAAGTATATATTGAAATACTGATGAATGACATTATATGATATCTAGGGAGGGGATAGATAGGGGCAAATGATGACTCAGTTGGTTAAGCATCCAATGCTTGATCTCAGCTCAGGTCATGATCTCACGGTTGAGATGTCATGCAAGAGACGAAGCCCCCCCGAGGGCTCTGCGCTGTCCACCGAGATTCTGCTGCTTGGGATTCTCTCTTTCTCCTCTCTCCTCCTCTAGTGTGCATGCGTGTGCTTTCTCTCTCTCTCTCTCTGTCCCTCTCCCTCTCAAAATAAATAAATAAACAACAATAACAAAATGATTCCAGTTTCTGTTTTGCATGATACCATTCACTAAATGAAACAAATAAACATAAATTACAAAATATTTAATCAGTTTCTCCTCATTCTACTTTTCCTTCATTCTCTTCTTTTCCTTCTTGTTCGTTCTTTCTTTCTTTCTTTCTTTCTTTTTTACAATTTATTTAAGGGGATAGATACTTCTGTACATGCTTTGTTAACATACTTTGAACATTTCTTCGTATCATTAAATATTTTGAAAATACTATTTTAAATGCTTCCTGGTATATCACATGGTGAAGATACTTATTTTTTGCTTTAAAATAACAAAATAACTATGTGTGCATGTGCATGAATCTGGTGAGGGTCTCTGATTATTACCTCAAGATAAATTCTTTAATGTTGAATTATTAAATTAAGGATACTAATGTATATCAGCTAATTAGTACAACATATGGTTAAATTTCTGTCCCTAAAATTCTTACCAGTTTACATTCTCAAAGTGAATATTTTACTGCACTCTTACCTCTAAATGTTATCATTTTAGAAGCTATATTCTATTGAACCAAGTATAATGAGGTTTTATTTTAATTTGTATTCTTTGGTTTCTTAGGCTAATTTTTTCATATATTTAATAATCATTTGTGGTTTTTTTTTCTCTTACGGAATATCCTTGTTTCTGTCAAACCTTTTATTAGATATTTATTTTTTTCCTATTAAATTATATAATATTTTGTTATATTTAAATATTTGCTATTTGGAATAATATTAAAAATAATCTACCTAGTTTTCCTCTTGGTTTTACTTCTGTGTTTAATAACTTTGACACGTAATAATTATTGATTTTAACCAACTAAAATCTATTACTTTTTTCCTGTTAAATGTGTTCTATTATTTTTTGTTGCATAAAAAGTTATTATTATCCTGATGTTAACTATCTACATTTTGCTGTATTTTATTTTAATTTTTTTTAAATTTCTTTAAATGCTTATTTATTTTTGAGAGAGAGACAGAGTGTGAGTGAGTGAGGGGGAGGGAGAGGAGACAGAACCCGAAGCAGACTCCAGGCCTTGAACTGTCAGCCCAGAGCCTGATGCGGGACTAGAACACACAAACAGTGAGATCATGACCTGAGCTAAAGTCAGAATTTAACCAACTGAGCCACCCAGGTGCCCCTACATTTTGTTGTGTTTTAAAAGAGCTAACTCCATTTAGGCATTAATTTAATTAAATGTTTGTTATGACTTTTTTCTAAATAGCTAATTATGTTGGCACTAATTATTAAATGATTCATTAACTTGTGATATCCAATAGTATCTTAAAATACAATATTATATGTGCTAGGATCTGTTCCTGTGCATGCCATCCAATTTACTTACTAAATTATTTATCTTGTTGATGTATTTTTATTATATTACTTATATTGTCTTGTTGATGTATTTTTATTATATTACTTATCAACCACATTTTTATTTATTGTATAGTAAGATGTGTTTTATACTTTATAGATCTTAGAATGTTTTAATATCATTATGCCATTATAATTATTTTTTTCCTATTTTTTTCAAAAATTTTGTTTTCAAGCATAGTTTTTTTGATAATTACTAGAATCAATTGAAATTTCAATGTTATTTGATTAGGCTTTTGAATGATTTCCAATATATAAAGCAATCTGGGGGTGATTTGACATCTTTGAACTGTTTTATTTTCTCAGGTAAAAAATTTATCTGTACATTCTTTTAATTTCCAAGTGTATTTTTAGTAGTATTTTGATGGGTATCGTATATTCTTATAAAGTTTATTATTGAGAATTGCGTGTTTTGTTTCTGTTATACACTAAATCTTTAAAGTGTTCTAACTGGCTATAATTGTACATGAGAAAGCTACTGAATTTTATATTATATTTTCTTTCTGGTTATTGATATTTGATATTCACTATTTTTGTTTCATTTAAAAATAATTTAATTTTCCTGAATCTTCTGATAAGGCAAATTAATAATTCACATTCAATAGCACTTTGTACCCATATTTCTTAAAAAAAATTTTTTTTAAATGTTTATTTATTTTTGAGAGAGAGACAGAACGTGAGCAGGGGAGGGGTGGAGAGAGAGGGAGACACAGATTCCGAAGCAGGTTCCAGGCTCTGAGCTGTCAGCACAAGGCCCGACCCGGGCTTGAACCATGAGCCGTGAGATCATTACCTGAGCTGAAGTCAGACTCTTAACTGACTGAGCCACTCAGGTGCCCCTGTACCCATATTTCTGATAAGTGACCATTCTTTTGGCTGTGCTATATCACAGAATTTCCAAAATCACAATGCAGATTGTATTCTTGCTTCTATTTTTTTAAGTTTATTTATTTATTTATTTTTGAGAGAGAGACAGAGAGAGAGAGAGAGCAGAAGCAGGGAGGGGCAGAGAGAGAGGGAGACACAGAATCTGAAGCAGGCTCTAGGTTCTGAGCTGTCAGCACAGAGCCCTTCTTGGGGCTCAAACCCACAAGCCATGAGATTATGATCTGAGCTAAAGTCTGACACTTAATCAATTGAGCCACCCATGTGCCCCTGCTCTTGTTTCTTTTTTAAAGCATAATTCTTCTGTATAAAGATTTAAAGGGAGATAAACAAGTTAATAATGTAAACTTATGTCAGATTGCACTCCCTCAATAAGCACAAAAACCACCAAAAACTTGAACCACCAAACTAATGATCATCTAAAATCTGTATTTGTTACCTAATTCATTTCTATCATGGTGTGATGGTGGTATAATATCCACAATGAAGAACACTGCGACTCAAGACTAGAAGCGAGAAACATTGCTGGCAACAGTAAAAACGTCTGACTTGGGGCTGTAAAATAAAATAGCTTGGTAGGGAGCAAAGATGTCTTCAGGGAAGTAAACTGTGCATCGTTTGGGTAGAGAAAAGCAGTACAGATAAAGACAGCAAGAAGCCACTTGGAAACTGGGTATGCTCAGATAATCGGTATCAGGATAACTGAAATTCACGAAAATTCCCAGTTCTCACTTTGCTTTGCTCCAAGGAATACACATTCTGTGTTGCCTACGGAATATTTATATAGATTAGTATTTTTCTCAGCTTGAATTTATAAATGTGTGTCACACAAATGGTAAGGTTTTCTAAAAGTATTTATCTGTTAAAAACTTCAAACCTAGTAAAAAAAAACCAGTGAAAATTCTTTTCACACAAAGCTTTCTGGACAAAGAAAACTTCACTTTCAAAACCAGTAAGTATTATGAACTGATGTATACCAAGTAAAGGCTAAATGGATGTTGAATGAGCTATGAATACATGTCTTTACTTTTGTAAATAGCTAGTGTTCCAATACCTTGCATATTTTTATAGGATTTTGTTCGTATGCTTAAACAATGATCACAGCAGACTTATCTAGAAGAAAAATTTTATAATACATTTCCAGTAGAATTATTGCAATGGACGTGTTTAAGAGAATCACATCTTCATAATATCTTGTTCAGTTATAGTTCTAATCAAGTCCGCAAATCATGCCTTTCTATAATGTAAGATAAATGATTAAGGGTCCATTTTGTTGTTAATTCCCATTAGTGCTGATGAGCCCCAAGCACATGTATCAAAGGCAGAGTAGACTCTTTAAGAACTAAGAAATCTTAAATATATTAAAGAAATAAGAGATTTAAAATGTCTAAAATTTAATAGCACTTTCTTCAAGATTATCATCATTGTAAGGAAATGAAAGGTGTTGTTACTTCAATCAATAAAAGGCACCCCTTTTTTTCTAAACCAACACTGAACAATTACTCCTGAATGCTATAAAAGGAAGTTTTTCTGAAAATACTGTCATTTGTTTGTATCCAAAGCTCTTCTGTAAATACTGTCAACTACCTGTAGCCATTGAAGACTTTTTAGCACTAGAAAACTAAATGAACATCACTACCAAATTGCTCACTACCAACTTGTGTCTGGTTCTGTCTCAGCTCTGCATGTAATCTTCTTTATTGAGAAGCTGGCTTTTCCTGCCTCCTGTTTCTCTGTTTTAGAAACAGTTTACAGAGTCTCTTTATAATCATGGGATGAAAAATGTCTTCCTTTTAGGGCTCTGATATACTGGGAATCCTTCACTGTGGCCCTATACCTGCCAGCAAGCTAATAATTCTATTAAGCAAATTCTAAAAGCAAGTAATTCCAATGATGTCTGACTATTTATATATATTCCTAATTCTCTTTTTTTATGAAACATTATGGATTCGTATCTGTGGAGCGGAGAGGCTGAAGTGGTCACAACAATTTCCCTTCACATTATTTATTTTACCAAAGATTGCTCTTAAAGTCTAATTACCTGCTACGGCCAGTGCTACCTTTTGCTTTAAAACTTCCCTTGCCCTAATACAGAAAGATAATTTTGCCAAGTTGGGATAGGAATGGCAACAACAGCAAACAAAAACCTAAATTAAGGAAGAGAGAGTAAATAAATTTTTAATCATACAAAATTTAATACTTATGTTAAGGAACAAAATATTAAAAGTCATTTTATACAGACTGAATTTATATCAGAGTTGATTTTAAAATTGTGAAGCTTTGAGTGATACGATAATCATGTTTTCCCCCTTCAGTTTTACTAAGGGATTGAAATTTATATACTCAATAACTAGAAAAGCATCATAAAGGATCAGACTGGAAGAATCTGTCTCTCTCCATTTTTTGCTGTCACTCCCACAGTGATTTTAATATTTTTCCTATGTCTTTGCTGATTTCTTGTGCCAAACATTGTTTTCAAACACAGACGGTTTTGAAATGAGTGCTATAAACTGCATGTTTCTTAGCATAGACACACATTTTACAGGTACTACAATGAAATCTTTAACAACAAGAAATGAAAAATATAGAATGCCTAAGTCTCTTGCCGGTTTCAAACTTTACTAAACAGACTTGTTGTAAGTCTTAAATTTTTAACTATTTTTATCACTTGACTCGAGCTTTATTATCTTTCTGAAACATGAAGGAAAAGAACATCTTTCACAAACCAAACTGCATCACATTTGCTTTATCCGTGGTTTTCAAATGTTTTGGGCAAAATTCCAGAGACACTGATGGATTTTATGCATTTAATTCACGTTAAACTGGACTTGTGATTTATACAGCTAGAGTATGCTTGAGTTTTTTCCCTCTGAGTAGTGGCCAGAACTTATTGTTAATTTATTGGATTCTTTGTAGAAAGTGATATATGCATTATTTGAAAACTACTAAAGTAGTTGCAATGAGTCATATAAATATACGCAATATCTTACGAAAAAAAGCATAAAACTTAAATAAGTATAATAATGGTCTTTTCTTGGATTAGATCAGAGATGTGATAAACGTTTCTTTTTATTAAATGATTTTAGTATAATTGAAAGAGAAACGAGGCAGTGAGTGGCTCTAGCTACGTGAACCTTTTCTGCAGCCGTATATAAGCTACTATAGGCATCTCTTTCTCTTGCTTTCACAAAGATGAAATACAGTCATGCACAGTATAATGGAATTTATCTTCTCTAAATTAGGATTAGCAAAAGAAAATTAAGTGAAAACGCCCAATCCATCTTTTATCGCATGTTATCTATAATTATAAAATGACAATGTGTAGTTTGTGTTATAGGCCACGTAGGTTTATTTTGTGAAATGCAAATATTTTCTTCTTCTGATGAATGAGAAGCACATGTAAAAATTGTAACAGATTTTTTAAATGATACCATGCTTTCTTGAGATACGTGGTTCCTACATATTTTTCTCTAGCCACCATTCTCTTAGGTTCTTGTCACAATGGTAGCATATTATTTTCAAGTTAAGTAAATTTTGAACATCTGATTTATGGAAAGTCAATCAGATATTTTTTTTCTCGGAGAAACTGTCTTCCCTCCCGTCCCTTCACTGTTACACTCACACCGAAGTTCACTCACGCTTCACAGTTTTTCTGTTAGGAGAGGGAGCTGAATCTTAACCACTGGACCACTAGGCTAAGTAGGTGACTTACTCTGTCTTGCTGAACAACTTTCCACTGAATAAACAAACTTGTATGTAAAAATACTTCAGTCCTCAGCAACAATTGCCATATGTCCTAAATAATAACAAATCATTTCAGACTTTGAAAAAAAT
The DNA here is from genome assembly GCF_016509475.1 of Prionailurus bengalensis. Lineage (NCBI taxonomy): Eukaryota > Metazoa > Chordata > Mammalia > Carnivora > Felidae > Prionailurus > Prionailurus bengalensis. The sequence continues at coordinate 50,119,499 of NC_057358.1, forward strand.
GTGCTATACTCATTAATTGTGCAAATATTCATTATGTAAGCCATTCTTACATATGTTATGAAGATAGTGGTTTCCTCTCCTACGTGTGCAGCTAATAAAACTATCAGAACACTCATAGAATGGCATAGTTTTGGCCCAGTTAAAAATATTGTCAGTGCCACAAGTAATTTATAATAGAACTTCCCATGAATGAACAACTAACAAGAAAAACATAATGGCTAGATTTGAAAAGGCAAAGATATTCTTGGTGTTTTAACAACAACAAAAACTATAGCCTTCAGAACAGTTGTTTTGAACTATTACTTAACTTCTTACATTAAGTAACCAGCACGTGTTAAAACTGAATTTCTCAGAATCTCCATAATCAATCAACAGGAAAACAAGTATAAAAGGAGTGGGCCGTGATCTAACTGCCACTCCAGAGCAATCACAAATGCTTGTGCAGGTGAGCATTGCCCTACTCTAAGGGGGTTGCCATTCACTTATGTGTATGGCAACCCCCTCACACCTCAGACTTTTGGAAGTGCCCCACATTCATGGTTTATGTGGTCGCCCTGCATTCACTTATTACTTAAGAAGAACTAGAAATTTGTGGGCGCCTGGAAGGCTCAGTCGGTTAAGTGAGTGACTCTTGATTTCGGCTCAGGTCATGATCTCACCCTTTGTGTGATCAAGCCTGTGTGGGGCTCCGTGCTGAGCATGGAGCCTGCTGAGGATTCTGCCCCCCGCCCCCTCTCAAAAATAACTAAATAAATTACAAAAAAAAGAATACCTAAATATTTTGTTTTTGGTGGGGGAAGATATTCCAATCCCCTTTTAACATTAAGGGACCATATCTCAGTTTATTTTACAGTATGCTTTTAAACTGATATGGCGAAAACAAAAATCCTGTTTGAAAATCCGAATCATATCATTTTTTGGCAATGAGATTGTGGTAATGAAGGACGAAGTAAGGTTTTACAATTTTGCCATCCGGATTTTTAATAAAATTTATGTGGCTTGGCATATTTAATTTTTATACACCAAGTCTGAATTTTGTTACTGCATCCATTTTGGCTACCTTTCTTTCACATTGAAAAATATAACTTAAAAATTGGAGTGACTCTGTGTTAATACTAAGAAAAAAAATCTATGCTACCCAGATTCTTCATCAGAAAACTGAGAAGATGCCAATACAGTTCGAGGGCAATAGAGTGAAATCTTAGAAAAAATATGGTTGAAGGAAACCTCTAGAGGTTATCTTTCTGCTTCATCCTGCTGGCTTCAGGCAAACTTTACCTAAACTATTGTAGGCAGATGGGTATCTGGACTATTTTAAAAGATCTTGGGGGAAGTAATTCCATAATCTCTTAATATCCCTTTTTATATCTAATCTATCTGTCCATTTAATTTAGTTTATCTTTGGCAGACATGGATAATGTTACCCTTTAAAATATAATTTGTCATAACCTTGATAATTGAGGTAATGTTTATATATGAAAGAAGACAATCTCTCCTGACAGAAGAGAATATTGTTGTAATTTTAAATATAGACTTTAACATTAATTGTCAACGTAAAAGAAGAATAAATTGTAAATTTTGAGACTAACTGGAGCCAAAGATCAAATTCGTTCTTAATGAGAAGATAATGTCACCCTCAGAAGGGTATCTAACATTTTGCATAAGGAAAAAAAATTCTACTTCTAAACATGGATAGACTCTTTTTGCACAATAGTTGTTACAATGATCCTTCTGAGATTTATATAGAATCCTGATTTTCAGTGCCTTCACATTTAGTGTTTAATACTGTTTGTGCTCCATTAGCAACACATTTATAATTCTACCTACATATTGTCACCCTTCTAACTATCATTGTTAATAAATGAACTGAACAAAAAATCATTTTCAAAATTTTTTAAATCAAAGAATCTTATGTTTGCCTTCCCAGAATTTTCCCATAATTTTCACAAAGGCACATTATTTTATAATTTCAGAAGCGTGACTATTAAATAAAGACATTAAATTATAACTCATATGCAAATTTGTGTAGTCATTTTTAAGTAGTTAAATTACTAGACTGCATGGTTTTTTTTCAGTTATAATAAAACCCATCATTTCAAACTGCCTACATCTCATTTCTGTAGTCTCAGCCAGACAATTAAAATGAGTAAAATTGGATGAATGAGCAAAAAAATCAACCACCAAAAATATAATCTTAATTTATTTTTATTGCATAATATTATACAGATAGAACATCAGATACTTTATTTTACTTTCAGCTATCGTGGAAGCAAATACAGGGACTATTAAATAAGTTCAGTGATTAAAATTTCCTTTTTTTAAAAATTCATTACTCCTTTGGTTTGGATCCAAAATATGTTTCACTTTCTTCTATTCTAGTCAACATTGGGTTTTGTGTATTCTGTTGTAATGCATCTTTTAATTTTAAATGATGCTTAGTTTTCTTCAGTTCATTATGGAAAACAGATGTTCTCAAATACAGCTACTTCCAAACATGTATAAAATATTTGCACAAGAGTTTCTATAATTTGTAGAGTTCTGGTTTTCAGTGTCACCATGTTTGGATTTGTAAAACAATATTGCATGCTGGTTCAGTAGTAAACCATTTGTAATTCTTCATTCATTATATCTCCTCTATTTTTTATTTTAAGAATTTGGTCTTTAAATACAGAATTTGAGGATTTCCGATTTCAATCAATCCCTTGTGTGTTTGTAGAACAATCTAGGCATATGAAAAGGAGCCAGAAGCTTGGTGCCATTTTAATTTCCCAAGGATAAAGTTTCTCTAAGAATGAGTTACTAAAATCACAAATTTGTGTATCTAGTACAAAAATTACTGCAAAGAAATTTAAACAACATTGATGCTTAAAATAGCTACCAAAAATAAAAAGCCAAGTTTTTGGTTTTAACTGGTGACGGGTGGTAATTTACCTGAATGTCAAGGATAAGCAATTGTTTTCAATCCTGTATGTGTGTGTCATGTCTGTGTATGTGTGTGTATATGTATATATACCTTCAGCACCATGTCTTATCTGTTCTACTCACCCTGTGAACTACAGATGACTAATAAGTGGGCCTTCATTTCATCAAGCAAAACATCAAAACCTCAGGGGTTGAAGCCATGGAGGAAGGTCTTCATTACTCTCTTCATGATGCATTTCAGTGTTAACGTTTTTAGCTCAGAGTTACCTCACAAATGACACAATGAACACATGTAAATTTTCTGTTCTTACTTTTAAGTTTCATACTACTGCAAGAGCAGTACCCTTCTTCGTGCTCACACATTAAATTACTACATTCCCCTCTTGAGGAATTTACTCACATAATAAATAAGTTTCTCAATTTGTGCCTATCATTGCACTACAGTATGAAAAAGATAGCCAAATAGGTATTATTGATATGTGGACTTTTATCAGCTCAATATAAAACTCCAATATACTTAACCTTTTCCAATATTTTGTCCTCAAAGTTCTCAAGTCTGTCTTCTACACTCTGAACTATATTTCCAGCTAGATTTACATTTGCAAATACTTGTTTCTGTTTTAGACTCGTAATTTCTGCTATCCTCTATCACTTCTTCATGGACTTATCAGCTGTAAAAAGGCCTTGATGCTAGAGCAATTTTTTTTAAGTTAATATACATTTGCATTTCATTGTAGCACCACATTTTATTTGCATTTCAAAATAAGCCCTGTTTAAATATCAGTATTTTTCAATTAATTAAATTTTTACCATACATTTTTCCCACATATTAGTCAGAATTATTTTTCTTATTTTTTCATATCCATGAAGTAAGTGGTATTCTTTTACATAGACATGAAATACTGACATATTAAACATAAGGATACTCAACATTTCCACAAATAAATTTATATTCCTGTTTTTCATGAAACAGGGGACCCTCTTTGCCTTATCCAATATTTCCTATAAAGAAATGGATGTAAAAAATTTCCTCAATTCTAGTAGATGAAAAATAGCAGGACAAATGCTATCATAAAGTATAGCTGCCACCTAGCCTCAGTGACAGTGAGAGAGTAGGGGATGATGGGAACTGAATGACTGAAGAAAACCTGTATCATGTAAGAGGGTGAACCAGAACCCATTTTTGGCTCATTGATGCCACATCACAATCTGGGCATAGTTTTTTATAAGTGACCTGGTGTATGAAATTATGTGTGATATCCTTCCCACGTTAGGGTTTCTAATAACAAAATACACAGTGGGAAAATTTGGCACAAGGCCACAAGTTGGTGACGGCTTTAACACATGGTTGCTGTTGTTGTTTAATCTGTGATAGCATTATTCAGCCTTATTACCCAACTTTACTAATTTTTTCTTCAAATAGCATCTCATTATTAAAAGGAAATGGTACTGAAGCTCCTGGGTGGCGCATGTCGGTTAAATGTCTGACTCTTGGTTTTAGCTTGGGTCATGATCTCTCAGTCATGGGATTGAGTCCCACATCAGGTTCCGTGCTGAGCATGGAGCCTGTTTAGGATTCTTTCTCCCTCTCTTTCTGCCTCTCTCCCCTACTGGCGTGCACGTGTGCTTTCTCTCTCTCTCAAAATAAATAAACATTAAAAAAAGGAAATGATACTGTGCTTAGAGAATGACTCTCTTGCTTTTGTTGGTGATACACACACACACACACACACACACAATCTGTTGTAGACTTACAAGGAAGTTTTCAACAAGTTTTGAATTTGTGATAGTTACGAGTATGCACTGTAGAGTCTAATGACCTTGGGTAAATAAATCTTTTGTATCTTAATGATCTCATCTGTAATATAAGGAAAGAGTGGTTCACAGTAATATGATTGTTGGGGGAATTAAATGAGATAAATATATGAATATTTTAGCATACTCTGATGCCTATTTAAAAAACTTAGACTTTTTTTTAAGAGCAGTTTTAGGTTCACAGCAAAACTGAGTTGAAAATGCAGAGAGTTCTCATATACTCCTGTTGCCAAGGATGTGTCGCTTCCTTCACTATCAGTATTGCACACCAGAATGCTATATTTATTACAATTAATGAATCTACATTGACACATCATTATCACCTGAAACCTACAGATTATATTAGGGTTCACTTTTGCTGTTGTACATTCTGTAGGTTTGGACAAATGTATAATGATGTGTAGCCACCATTACAATATTATATAGAATAGTTTCACTGCCTAAAAATGCTTCCCTTATCTATCCCTCTCTCCCCTCAACTCCTAGCAACCACTGATCTTTCTAATGTCTCCAAAATTTTGGCTTTTCCAGAAAGTCATATAGTTCAAATCATGTAGTATTTAGCCTTTTCAGATTGTCTTCTTTTGCTTAGTAATATGCATTGAAGGTTGTTCCATGTCTTTTCATAAGTTGATAGTTAATATCTTTTTAGCACTGAATAATATTCCATTGCCTGGATGTACAATTTATTTGTTAACCTGCTGAAAGACATTTTGGTTGCTTCCAAATTTTGGCAGTTGTGAATAATGCTGCTATAAATATTCATGTGTGGGTTTTGGGTGGATGTAGATTTTCAATTCATTTGGTTTGAAATAGCACCCAGGGTACTATTGCTGAATAGTATGGTAAGCCTATGTTTAATTTCATGAGAAATTGCCACCGTCTTCCAAAGTGGCTGTACCACTTTGCATTCCCACTAGCACTGAATGGGAGGGAGTTCCTTGTCACATCCTTTCTGGCATTTGGTGATTTCAGTGTTTGGGATTTTTACTATTTAAAAAATCATAAAGAGGTAGCTCATTGTTGTTTTAATTTGCATTTCCCTAATGATAAATTCTATTGTGCATTTTTGCATATGCCTATTTGACATCAGTATATCTTCTTTGGTGATGTGTCTGTTCAGGTCTTTTGCCCACTTTTCTCATCAAGTTGCTTATTTCCTTGTTCTTGAGCTCTAAGAATTCTTTGTGTATTATCTTCAAGTCTGTGGCTTGTATTCTTATTTTTTGACACTATCTTTTGCAAAGCAGAAGATTTTAATTTTAATGAAGCTCAGCTAATCAATTATTTCTTTTATGGATTGTGCCTTTGGTATTATATCTCAAAAGTCATCAGCAAGCCCAGTGTATTCTAGACCTATGATCCATTTTGAGTTACATTTTGTGAAGAGTGTAAGGTTTGTGCTTGTATTAATTCTTTTGCTTGCGGTTGTCCAGTTGTTCCAGCGTCATTTATTGAGAAGACTGTCATTTTTTCCATTTCATTGCCTCTGCTTCTTTGTCAAAACTCAGTTGACAAAATTTATGTGGTTCTATTTCTGGGTTCTTTATAAAGCTCCATGGATTTGTCTATTCTTTCATCAATACCACACTGTTTTGATTGTTGTGGCTTCATAGTAAGTCTTGAGGTAAGGTAGTGTCAGTCCTCCAACTTTGTTCATATCCTTCAAAATTGTGCTGGCTGTTCTCGGTTTTCTCTCTCTCCATACAAACTTTAGAATTAGTGTGCAGATATCCACAAAATAACTTAATGGGATTTTGATTGGAATTGTGTTGGATCTATCGATCCAGTTACAAAGAAGTGAGATCTTTTTTAAAAAGTCATTTAAATAGAGTTAACATACAATGTTATACTAGTTTCAGGTGTAAAATATAATGATTTGGGTACCTGGATGACTCAGTTGGTTGAGCATCTGACTGATTCAGGTCATGATGTGACAGTTCGTGAGGTCAAGCCCTGTGTTGGACTTTGTGCTGACAGTGCAGAGGCTGCTTCAGATTCTCTGCCTCCCTCTCTTTCTGCCCCTCTCCCATCCTCTCTCTCTCTCTGTCTCAAAAATAAACATTAAAACAATGCAATGATTCAACAATTTTATCCAGTTTTCTGTACTCATCAGGATAAGTGTGCTCTTAATCCTCTTTATCTATTCCACCCATTTTCCCCACCCACTTCTTCTCTGGCAACCACCAGTTCTCTATATTTAAGAGTCTAAGAACTGACATCTTGGTAATAATAAGTCTTCTTATCCATGAACATGGACTATCTCTCTGATTATTTAGTTCTTTGACTTTTTTTTCATAAGTGTTCAAAATTTTCCTCCCATAGATCTTGTACATATTTTGTTAAACTTATACCCACTCTGTCATTTTAATATCTTAGTAAAGAGTAGTTATTCTTATTTAAAAAAATTAGAATGGCATTATTAGCTGAAAGTGACATATTCCCATTGATATATTTGAAGGGATCAATACTAATTTAAATGAACATGTTCTGTCATCATTTTGATGAATTAGTGAGTGCTCAGCGATGGGTATATGGGTGTCTGTAATACCATCTATACTTCTGCCATGCCTAAATATTTTAAAATTTAGAACATAAAAACTTCTGAGTTTTACAAATTGATAGTAGTTGTACAGCACAGACAAAGCCATTTCCCCTAGCTTTAAATCCCAGTTGCACAGACTACTAACATGTAAGTCAGGGCAAGTTATTTAACTTCTTTGTTCCTAAGTTTCCTCATCTATAAAATGATAAGAATAAATTAGCTCATTGGGTCACTGAAAATTAAACGTAAGAAACAATGATAGATATATGTTTAGCAATATGTAAATACTAAATAATATATCATTTTAGTGACTTCTGAAGATAAACAAAATTTTTATTTAAAAAAATTAATGTTTATTCATTTTTGAGAGACAGAGACAGAATGTGAGTGGGGGATGGGCAGAAAGAGAGGGAGACACAGAATCCGAAGCAGGCTCCTGGCTACGAGCTGTCAGCACAGAGCCCTTTGTGGGGCTCAAACTCATGAACAATGAGATCATGACCTCAGCTGAAGTCGGACGCTTAACCGACTGAGCCACCCAAGCACCCCTGAAGATAAACAAAGTTTTTAAAAAATAAGGCAATATCATTTTGATTATCAAAGAAATATATGCTCACCATAGAAAAACAAAAGGAAACATTAACATGTTAGTGTCTTTTTTCCAGTATTTTTTCTGATTCATGACTTTTTGCTTTCTTTACATAATTGTATTCTTATTTTATATACAGGAGGAAAAAGGAATCTGGTAGTTCCTTTTTCACTTGACAATATGACAAGAATTTGCCCATTTTTAAGTAAATACTGTTTTAATAGATGGGAAACATTCTGCCTAATAATTTTCTGAAACTATCATTGGCCATTTAGATTGCATCCCATTACTTCAACAACATTAATGAGTATTTTTTAACCAAAGCTTGTTTCCTTAGGACACTTGATTACTCAAATACATTCAAAAATGACTTCCATTATATAAGTATGGATATTAATCAAACCAATTAAATAAATCTGAGCATACAGGTATAATGGAAGTTGCAAGTAGGGAGGCTTTATATAAAGATGAAAGAAATAATTGTACATTAAGTCAGTGCAGAGCGCCTGCACTCATGAAGCTAGTGATATGATAGGCTTCACAGCCAAACCTCCAACAGACTTGATAATTCAGGTATGCATACATCTTGAATTTCATGGGCTACACATGAACATTATTATTATTAATTTATACACAGAACACCCTTATGTTACATCTTGATACAGAATAACGCCTATATTGGGGAAGGTAAATTCTGTTTACACGTCTAACTTGAGAATTAACCATTCTTAAAAGAAGTAAGCTTGATTGCATTAAGATGAGAAAGTCGAACTGGTAGGTTAAAACAAGAGGTTATAATGATTTAGAAAATTAGAAGACTTAGAACTCCACTCCAGGTTTCTCAAACTTTTTAACACACACACACACACACACACACACACACACACACGTATGTATTGTTTTGTCTCTAATTTCCCACTGCCCTTTTCTCAAACCCAATCTTTGTACTATGGGTTTTCCTACAAAACAAGTCATACTATTGAGTTGTAAGTATTGTTTTCACTTAAAATTAATCAAAGGAATTAAGCTTTCAACTACTGTTTCCAGTTAGCATAAGATAACCAATATGATCCCATTGAGTTGACACAATAAACTGATGCTTCAGATAACATGTGCAGAATTATGTCCAATAAATGGAAACCTTCATTGGAATTCTTGAACTATTAAAATTATTTCAAAAAGCCCCCTACTGATTTAACATAGGAGCCATATGATTCTCAGAAAAAAAACTAATGCCTTGAATAAAATCACATCTTCTATTCTGAAATATTGCAATTCCCATGTTAGTTTCCCATGTTAGTATCTTCAAATATACTACAGTTTAATTACTTATAATAATTAACAAGTTGTAATGAATAAAGTTATAATAAAAGAAAAATATTAACAAGGAAAAAAGTTGGTAATTATTGGAATTAAGTTGGTATAACAAGGAAAAAAGTTGGTATAATTAAATTATAGGTAACGTCAATTATATAAACCTAAGACACACTGTTTTTAGTTGTTAATTGTAAGGCATTGCACTGTCATACATGCTTTTATTTGTATATGCATGTGAATCTGTAAAGACCCATCTATCTCTATATAAACAGACTGAGTGTTTTTGGGAAGGGGATGGAAGTGAGAAAACTTGGGCTAATTTTAATGGAAGACACCCATATTGGAAAATCCTAAATCCATTATTTATTCTTGATTACAGTATCCCACAACAACAAAGGCCAATCTTAGGAAGTCTTAGAATTACCCTGACCAAATCAGTGATATCAATGTAATGAATCAAGAGTAAGCTGTGAGCCTTCTACGTGCTTAGCATTTTGTGTTTGAACAGTAAAATTAAGGTGGAGTTCTTAATGTCAGCAATTTTATTGAAGAGGGTAGGGACATACTGGCATTTCCAAAGCTCTGAAAGTTAGGGGTCTGCTGCATCTCTTTCTAAAGAGTAAGAAGTATAATACAATTCCTGCAAAGTAGGCTTTATACAAAGCACTAACATTTAACCTAAATACATTTATCTCTCAGTACATCAAGTTCTTAATTGCCAAGCATATATTACCAAACTGAAATTGAAGATAAATGAATATTTTATGTGTAGTCTTGAAAGGGATAAGAATTAAAAATTAAATTAAAAGGCACTTGCCAAAGTTTTAATTTGCCTGTTAAAAAAGCAAACACAAATATTTGATGCTGACTATATTTCAAATTCCTCAAATCTAATTCAGTCAATCTTAGTAGCTGCAATTTGTAACTAAATAGGATTTTCCTGAATCTTACCACAATGTAATGCTGACAACAACAACAAAATGGTAACTGTTTTATACTTCTTAATTTACTCTTGCTCTGCTATCATTTGAAATGCTATTGGGCAGCAAAGATAACTACCACTTTTTGAATATTTATTATATACCAGGCATTCCTCTGAGTATTTTACATGTATTAGATCATTTAAACCTCACAAGAACCCTATGGAATACATTCTATAATCATTCCCATTTCATAGAACAGAAAACCGAGGCCCTGACAGGTTAAATGACTTGCGCAGGATCACATAGCTACTAAGTAGCAATCTGGAGTGGGAATCCATACCCACAATATCTATACAATATTATAATGTAGTGAAGTCTCAAAGTACGTATTTGTTAATGTCAAGCAGACTGAGAGTTGTTAATTCATTTCTCATTGAACTGGAATATGTCTTAACACATCCTACAATATTTTTATTTCCCAAAGATAAAATGAGGATTAGATTTAATTATATGGAGGGCCTTTAGAAATCATTTTGATAAAAGAGAAAAACTAAATTTTGTTTTAAAACATCAACAAGAATGTTGGGAAGTCACAGGTTATACTACCTTGTTTAATTCCTCTGTATAAAAAAAATTAAATCATATTGTGTTAAATCCATATAACATAAGGCTGTTATCCATGGGTTGCTTTGAATTTTCTTTAAATTCCTTCTACAGCACTGTATTTATCCGAAGTTAGTAAATCCCTTTAAACCTCTATTTTGTGGCTATCTGCCATGTGCTCTTTTTACCTAGAGGGTAAACCTAATGTTTAACTGTGTCCTTCTATTTGCCTTAAGTAAAAGAAAACCCTAATATGTCAATTACAGCCAGCTCTCAATTATCTGTTGTCACGGGACAGAGACCACAATAGCAAGGATAATTTAAATCCAAGAATAATTAGAAAGTCTAATTTTGACATTGTTTTTATTCCTCCCCTAACAAATCTTCCCTGTTTGAACTGAAGAAAAATAGACTTAATCAAATATCACCCATTTTTTGGTTTAGGCTTTTTGTTTTTTGTTCTTTCTTTCTTTCTTTCTTTCTTTCTTTTTTTCTTCATGCCTCTGATAGACTGGTAAAAAGGTTAATTTGGATAGAAATGTATCAAAAGACATACCAAAAACTGAATGAAGAAGGTAGTTTATATGTGAAAACCTCTATTACTCATTCATTATTTAAAAGATTCTCAGGTAAATTGGGGGGGGGGCATTATGAAGGTAAATCTTACCTGAATTTTCCCCAGAAGGAGACCATGCCCCCAAATTTGAAAAGTTTTAGATTTCTTTATTTCTTTTTTTCCAGATTTGATCAGCTCTCCAGTCCCTGGGCTGGTGCCATTCCATATCCTAGTGATATCAGCACCTCCATTGACATCTGGCACGATGCCTCCAGTCTGGAACCTTACAGCCAATCAGAGTTGATGATATTGTATTAATGGTTCCATAATAAAATGAAAAAGATGGCCTTCATTTTGATGAAAGCTGTAAAGTAGCTATTGTGCTTGTTTGGTATTGCAAGGCCCAAATGTATTATTTATGCAATTTTTCCTTTGAAAGAAAAACTGAAAGAGCAGATTTCATTTTACGGCATTCAGTCAAAGCTATTGTCTCATGAATGTGAACATTTCTGCATTTTATTTCCTCAGAGTGTAGAAGGCATTTTTCAGAGATCATCTAAGTAGGGATTTAAAAGTTTAAAAACTGCTTTTAAAATAGGTAAGCCCTAATGATTGGATCTATTATTCATACTGGTAGATAAACTAAATCAACACATGCCCCATGAGATCTTCCATCCAGTTGGGGTCATAATTTTCAAGGTCTTGGCTGGTCATTCAGACTTACTGTTTGTTTTAGGAAAACAGAAAAAAATCAGGAATTTTATCATAAAGTAAGTTACCAAGAACAAATATACGCAAAAACAAAATATTAAAAATATTAAATCTATTTTGTCTAAGCATTTCATTCTATAATTGTGTAGTAGTTTAATTATCAAAAAAAATATGTGATAATACCTAAGAAAGGTATGAAAAAATAATCTACTTTAGGAAAAAAAACAAATGCATAAACAAATTTTAATGTAAAAGACAGGTTTATGATAATAAATGATATAATAATTTTCCTAGTGATTTTACATCCATTATCTTCTTTGAACAGCCACGAAATCTAAAAAATTAGGTTGATTTATTTTTGTGCCTTTATTTATTTTTCTTAAAGCAAGCTTTACATCCAATGGGGGACTTGAATTCAACATCCCAAGTTCAACAATTGCATGCTCTACTGACTGAGCCAGCCAGGCACCAGAGGAATTGATACTTCAGAGGTGAAGTAAACTGTCCAAGGACATGTAGCAATTTCAGTGTTGGATCTGGTACCTGTTTTTAGTCTTCTGATTCCAAAAGAATGTTTTTCCAATTACTCCATGGTTCATTTTTAGGACCATTAGGAATGGTCACATTGTCTGTGAGCTACTAATGGTGAGGGCTTCTTACTAGAAATTAATAACAAATTAAGCAAACAAATGCATTTCCTAATAGAAGAATACATTCTAAGCCCTAATTTCCTAAGTGTGTGGACAATTAAATTTGCTTACTTTTTTTTTTTTTCCAAAAAGAGATCTATTTGGGAAAATTTAAGTTTTTTTTTTTTTTTCTCCTTAGGTGAGTTTCCAGACAACTAACTTTTTCAGTTTTCTCCACATTTTAGCTTTTTGGAAAGGCTGGGTGGCTCCATTGGCTAAGTGTCCGACTCCTCGTTTTGGCTCAGGTCATGGTCTCACAGTTGTGAGATTGAGCCCTGGAGCGGGGCTCTCTGCTGAGAGTGGAGCCTGCTTAAGATTCCCTCTCCCTCTGCCCCCCCCTACCCTGCTTGTACATTCACAAATAAAATAAAATAAAATATAAAAATATTTCAGCTTTTCTCCTCCACTTCCAACTCTCTTTTGCAAGAACTAATTAAAATGGTCTCCTCTATAGTCATTTTCTTTTTTTTTATTAAAAAAATGTTTTTTTACATTTATTTATTTTTGAGAAACAGAGTGAGACAAAGCATGAGCAGGGGAGGGGCAGAGAGAGAAGGAGACACAGACTCCAAAGCAGGCTCCAGGCTCTGAGTTGTCAGCACAGAGCCCCACGCGGGGCTCAAACCCACGAACCGTGAGATCATGACCTGAGCTCAACCGACTGAGCCACCCAGGCACTCCTATAGTCATTTTCATTTTCATTTATATAAAACACTTTCTTAAAGTCCCATTTGCGTGACTTTTTTGCACATAAAGGAATCCACATTAGATCCTACCCTCTGGGAATTTAAAGCTTCTAGCTTCTCCCACATCTACTCTGGAATTCTGAGTTTAGAAAATTGCTTTCCTCCTAAGAACAAAATTTAAAAATCCCTTTGACCCAAGTCTAATTCCCTATATTCCTTCTCTTCTTCACCCCTCGTGGGAAAAGCATCTTTTGGTATAATATTATATAAAATTTATATTATCAAATATTGTACACTGTGCTATGATAGCAAAACCTGGTTTTATTTTTCACAGATGCCGCATTTTGGACCCTGTGGAAGACCCAAACCTACTACTCTCAAGGTAAGGAAGGATCTATTTCTGCCTGTCACGGGAGATACAGGAGTGATATCATCTGGTTCCTGAGGGCTCCTGCTAGGATTTGAAAGAGATACAAGAGCAAGGGCTAAAATGGTTAAAGGCATGAGAGAATCTAGATATAGAATGAATTTCTGGATGGCCTATTTAAGACTGATTCTACAGGGGACTAAACACAAACATTCATGTTTATCTTCACATTGCTTGTGTTTTCATGATCAGAATTTTTCTTTCTGGTATCGAAGTACATGTGCACTCACTTCTAGACAGTGGTATATAATGGAAGGGCCCAATCACAAGACAGAGGTCCTTACTAAATTTTACATATCTGAAATTGTCGAGAGCAGAGCAACAAAGAGAGAAAAGAAAATAGAACATAGGCTAGTGGTGTCAAACTTCCATTTTTGAAATGGGTCATTTAGCAATGAGCTTCCTTTTTCTGAGGAATCTGAAAATTTATTGTGGAGCTGAGGTTTTTCCACTGAGGTGCACTATAGCTTTGAAATACATGATACTCACTAGATCTAACTGGGAAACATATTTGGGGTAAGGTAATGCCAAACTTGACCGCTCTGAAATAAGCCTGGAGAAGACTGGTGCCACCGGTGTGGCTGGGAGCCAACTGGAAACCATTTTGAAAACTGGAATGAAGTGACTTGGATCAGAACTTCCAGGGTCAAAATGGCTTCATTATGAAATTAATTTACTAGAATCCAACTGGTTTTTATACCCCAAAAACCTAGAGTAAATTTCTTTAATTCTGATGTCACTTGGTAGATAACCTTCTGGTGCAGGTAAACAGAATACATTATTTCTACTTTTGGCCCTTTTTATTCCACGCTTTGATTCCACAGCAGACGAAAATTATTTTAGAATCTCTCCCCTGTTTTCTTCTGTTTCCAATTTTGCCATTTCTAACATGTGAGAAAAAGTCCCATCCCACCCCACTGTCTCTGCCAAAAGCGTCCTTTTCCTTTTCACTGGTGATTTTCCTACATAATACCCCATTTGCTTTAACTCATACATTCTTTCTTCCCTTCCTTAGAGTGCTCATTCTACAAACACTTGTTAGGCGTTTATTATGTGCCAGCCACTGGTGAGGACACACTCTCTGTCCCCATACAGGTTATACTCTAAAAAAACATAAACAGTCATGCAAACAAATATTTTAAAATTTTATAATTAAGTTTGTTTATTTATTTTGAGAGAGAGACAGAGTGAGTGGAGGAGGGACAGAGAGAGAGGGAGAGAGAAAATCCCAAGCAGGCTCTGTACTGTCAGCTCGAAACCCAGTGTGGGGCTCAAACTCACGGACCGTGAGCTCATGATCTGGGCCGAAATGAAGAGTCAGATGCTTAACCAACTGAGCCACCAGGCACCCCACAAATAAATACTTAAAGAAATTCTCTTAGGGGTTGTGAGAAAAATATGTACATATTTAAATGGAGTACAATTACCTGTTTCACTCAGGGAAGACTTTAAGAAAAGAGACAGTTTTGAGACCTTATAGAAAAAGACCTTATAGAAAAATATTTCCCTATTTCCATTATTAAACATATTTTCAATTTCATTCTTTTTTTTATTTATTTTTTTATTTTATTTTTTTTAACGTTTATTTATTTTGAGACAGAGAGAGACAGAGCATGAACGGGGGAGGGGCAGAGGGAGAGGGAGACACAGAATCGGAAGCAGGCTCCAGGCTCTGAGCCATCAGCCCAGAGCCCGACGCGGGGCTCGAACTCACGGACCGCGAGATCGTGACCTGAGCCGAAGTCGGACACTTAACCGACTGAGCCACCCAGGCGCCCCTCAATTTCACTCTTAACATCAGAATTTGCTAAGTTTATCTAGCGTATCTAGACATAACTAAGTTATCTAGACATAACTTATGTAAGTTATCTAGACATAACATATGTCTAAGTTATCTAGACATAACTTAAATTAACGTGACATGTCTGCACAGTTACATTAGGATTTCTGATTCCGTACTTCTACTCATGGTAAGGGCCTACGTGACATAAGCGACCATGGGTTGTTTGTCTCAAGCTAAATTTCTAAATGAAAAGTAGGAATGAGTACACCGCCATCCCCATCAGGCAGATTACCATTGTAAACCACTCCTGGCTATTTCAGATAAGTTTTCTAGAAAGAAGTATTTTTAATGTCTCTTGATCCCATTTTGATTATTAGGAATGAGAAGCCCAGTCTTGTCTAGAACTTGGTTTAGTTTCATTTAGAAGCACTCAGAAATACCTTTTGGAGTTTAAGAAACAACGTTTGATTTATGCGGAGGTATAGGGATAAAGAAGATAAAATTTCTTTGGCGAACTTATCATAAGCTGTCTACAGGCTCTCATATATTATGAATACACTGCGGTCATTTTTTCAATTAAAGGAAAAAATATAACCATCAGGTTGTATGACAAATATTTATTCATCCCCAACTGAATGGTGCAAGAAGAGTGAAGATAGAAAGTGGGACCAGAATGCATCACAGAATCCACACGACTCAGTCCATGGCATTAAGCATTTAAGGTTTACACACAGCAACATTGTGCTGCAGCAGTCACATTCCAAAGTGATTTTTCTGCAATCAGAGTTTCATTCATTACCCAATTTTCATGCAACTCCCCTGGCATTTGAAATATGTTTCAAGGTAGACTCCCCAAGGGCTTTTCCCCTCCCATAATAACTGATCTGCAGTGTCCAAAGATAGATCTAAATATCTTTGGTGCAAATTACTTGAGGCCTGCAGAGCATGATTCTCTGTCATCTTCATCACATTTCACACCTACAGAACTGATAACAGATTAATATCTAGGCTGAAAATATTTCATCAGCGTCTCTGGCTAAGGCATCTTGCATTATTTTATCTGGGGGCACCAATAAAAGGAGGAGGGGGCCCAGAAAGAAAAAAATTTATTTGCACTCAGAGAGGAGAAAAAAAAAAAAAAGAATTTCCTTTAGTATTATGAGAAAGGCGACAAAGCTGGTCCTGGCAAAGTTCTCTGCTCCGATTATGTATACACTTTTATTCAATCATTGTATCGCTCCGTGTCTGACATTTGGTCAATAGTGCAATCTACCACCGATCAGAATAAAACAGCCACCCCAGAGCAGCTTAGAATTTCATTAGTTTCCTTTCAATGTAGTCCTTATAACTAGATGTTTATTTGGAAACACAAATTTAAAGTTCAATTCTGTGCCTTGTCAATATTAGTAAAAAGTCAAGGATCCTAGGCATTACTGTAAACCTGATTTTTTTGTTTGTGTGTTATTTATTTATTTATTTATTGAGTTGGAGAAGAGGAGTTGACGGACAGATAACAGGGCATAAGAAGGAAATATTAAAAATTAAATTTGAAATAAAAAAAGGATTGGAGACAATTTTTACTGGTACAAAAGATTTGTTTCTTTAGTGGTCTGGTTTTTAAGTATAAAAAGGCAGAAACTCACAGAAAAAAAATTTTACATATGTATTTAGTCTCTTACATATTGTAAGGGATGTTGAAAGTGAAGATTGATGGGGAAATAGTGACATTAACACCTAATGTCATTAATTACAAGGAAACAGCACAATGTGGTATAACAGAAATGGATTTTGTTCTGTACAGACTCAGAGGTGAACAGTGGCACGACCGTAAATTAGCTGTGGGTTTGGCAATACGTTTTCTCCAGGCCTTGATTTTCTCATCTGAAAATGGGGGTGGTGATGCCAACTTGACAAGCCGGACAGGAGATGAAACATGATACAATATATACCTAAAGCAAGTGACATAGTAAGCCCTTCATATTCATTTCCTCGTCACTCTTCTCTCTTTTTACATAGTAATCAGAATAGGAATTAGCCAGTGATCTTACTACATTAAAATTATTTTTATTCACTTTCATACATTCTTTTCCTCATTTATTCTTTCAAGATCTATTGAGTACCAAATGAATTGGTATGTTTTAAGGCTGTAGAGGAACAAATGAATGAATGAATCAACTGAAGAAACTGAGAAATGATGTTCTCACAAGAATAAATCAAATGTTGTAAGCATTTGTATTAAAGCTTTCTAAGGAAAGAAATTTGATTAGTCTATTATAAGATTCTCTCTTTTATTGGGCCAATACTGGTTAAATATTTTAACAGAGTGTACTGAAAGAATATGGTCAAGGCATTATTAGTGTGTCACACATAGTCTTAAAACGTTATCTGTTTTTAGATAAAAAGAAATCCCAATAAACTCATAAAAGAGACCAAAACACCTGGTGTAATGGTAGAATTGACAACGTACAGTTTTCTAATAAAATACATTTCATTGCATCGTAACACATTTTTAACTTCTTTCTTTTTATACTAGTAATACACAGCGCCATTCACATTCTGTCCTGTGTGTGTGTGTTTCTTCATTTTGGTTTAGAAGCGTTAGAACCATTTTCTAAATTACCGTGTGTAATACCACATGCAATATTAAACTTCTCATTCATACTTCAGTTTTGAACCTCAGTTGCAATTGTTTGTATGTGGTTTAAACCAGCTAAATATTATTCTATATTTTATTTTCACCACAGTAATGATTTTGGATATTGTAGTTGCAGTTTAATCTGTTTTTATTGGTTTATAAAAAATGAAAATATATTAGGGAGCACCTGGATGGCTCAGTCTGTTAAGCATCCGACTGTTGGTTTCGGCTCAGGTCACAATCTCACAGTTCATGAGTTTGAGCCCCACATCGGGCTCCACGCTGACAGTGCGTAGCCTGCTTGGGATTCTCTTTCTCTGCCCCTTCCCCACTTGTGCATACTCTCTCAAAATAAATAAATAAACTTAAAAAAAAGGAAAATACATTAGAACACTATAATATTAGTCACCTCAAAACAATCCCATTATTTTATAGCATTTCATTGGAGATTTCCATTTTATATGAAGCTTTACATTTTCTAGTGATTTTTCAAATCAGTAACCATTATAATAGTAATTAAGATTTATTGAATCTTAACTATGTGTCACATATTGCTCTAAGTTCTTTGTGTATATTTTTCTACTCAATCTTCACAACAAACATTATAAGGTAAATATTATTATTTCCTCTGTTTAAGAATGAGAGGACCAAGTAAGGCAAAGAGTTGCCAACATAAAGCGGCAGAACAAGACACAATATCTACCTCTACATTCTGACCTCTTACCCACTGCACTAGGCTTCGTCAGTAACAGAGGAATTTACACATCATTTTTCTATGTACAGGAAAACTCCAAGGTTAGAATATAAATACAGCAGATCCCCTTATTCGTGGTATTGCCTTCCACAGTTTCACTTTCTGTGGTTTCGTTACCCCTGATCAACTGTGGTCCAGAAGTAGATGATCCGCCTTCTGACACATCATCATGAGGTCAGTAGTAGCCTAACACTACGCCACAATGTCTACATCATTCACCTCACTTCATCTCATCACGCAAGTCTTTTATCATCCCATATCATTACAAGAAAAAGAAAGGTGAGTACAATGAGACAGGTTGAGTGATGGACCACATTGGCATACATTTTATCATAGTATATTGTTATAATTATTCTGTTTTACTAACAGTTATTTTGTTAATCTCTTATGGTGGTGAACTTACAAATTAAACTTTGTCATAGGTATGTATGTATAGGAAAAAGGCATAGTGTATATAGGATTTGGTACTATCCATGGTTTCAGGCATCCACTGGGGGTCTTAGAATATATTTCCTCACAGATAAGCGGTGACCACTGTAGTTCCTCCAGCATAATGTACTAAACAGAACTGGAATCAGAAGATAAGTAATAAAACTTTTAATGTATTATTATTCTGGAAAGACAAGATTACTAATAAAGTGACTAATTATCAAATTTCCATGAAGAATAACTTTCAAATTTTTACAAAATCTGAATGAAACATAGGCATGTAAATAAAAGATTTATGAAGTTGAGTTTCTATTTTATATGTGTAATCCTGAACCCAGAGTTCACTGGTTCTTATTAGATTGATTTTTCAAAATGTGTGGGGCCATTTGTTCTTTTGCTTCTCTTGCCTTCTTTCCTCCTCTGAAGACTCTCCTCACTGCTGTGGTTCTGATAGAGCTGTTCCCTCTCACAACAGTGGGCACATGGTACTTGGTGGTCAATAAGAATATCCCAACTCTCAAAGCAATATCAAAGAGTAGACACATGATCGCAGCATAGTCTGATATTTCTGATTCTCTATCATGTCAAGCTTATTCCTGCCTCAAGGACTTCACACTTCTGCTTCCCTCAAGGTATACTTTCTTTTCCTCAGATATTCCTATACTTTTCCTCTGCCCACCTCATTTTTGTCATTTAGACCTCATTTGAGTTGTTTAGAAGGGACTTACAGGATCATTAAGTCTAAATGAGTTCCTATACTTCCCACTTACTATTTGTGACCTTAGTCCATTTTATTTCCTTCACAGAACTTAGTACGACTTGGCATTGTGTGTCTCCTTCCACTAGAGTGTAAACTCTGTAAGTGTGAAAGAAGAGGACTTCTTGTTCGTCTCCAGGTTCCCAGCACAATATACAACAAGTTGGCATTTAAGAGCTGTTCATCAAATATTTGTGGAAAGGTTGAATGTGAGGCAACCTTAAAATAGTTTGAGTTGAGTTTCTATCAAATATAATTGATAAATTCTGGGTTCCTTGTTATATGATACCAGCACACAATCACTGCAAATGATAAAAAAAACCTCTACGTTTATAAGAAATGGATTTTTAAAAAATGCTAGCAGTATT
The DNA here is from genome assembly GCF_016509475.1 of Prionailurus bengalensis. Classification (NCBI taxonomy): domain Eukaryota; kingdom Metazoa; phylum Chordata; class Mammalia; order Carnivora; family Felidae; genus Prionailurus; species Prionailurus bengalensis. The sequence goes on from NC_057358.1 coordinate 50,140,008, forward strand.
ATTTCTATTTTACTTATTATGGTAATTTTATAGCCTACAAGCATTTTGGATATCACTATTAAAAAATTTAATAAAAATGTTTTAATCAAGGTACTAATAAATATTAACTCCTTTGTCATTATAACTAGTACCATTATAAACACTGTAGAAATGCACAAAACATGTGATGAACATGACATTTAGGAAGTGAGTAGATATATACAAGAGAGGGCTAGTGTAAGTATTAATAGTATACCTTGAAAATGGCTAGGGGTTAGAGAAGGATGAAATCTTATTAAATGGAGTACTTGGAGGCACCTTCTGGTGGACATAGAACTAAATCTGGATCTATCTGAAACTGTGGAGAAGTTTTTGGTGGTGAATGAGGGGAGAGAACAGCTCAACAGAAGGGGACAAGTTGGAGATGAGTGTGATTTGTGTGGAGGATGTCAAGGAGCATACCACAGGCCTATGAAGACTTCACCTGGGGGGTTGAGGGAAATAAGTTGATGATATCAGGTTATAAATAGGGTCATAAATTAGAAATTTTTAGTTTTTATATTATTTACACTAGACATTCTTGCAAAGAACAATGATTCCATGATATGTATTTTAGGGGAATTAATCCAGCCTTAATGTATACAATAACTATAATAGTTAGAAGGTTAGAAAACCCTTTCGAAATCCTGTGCTGAAGCTCATATGGGAAGTGTTGAACCTCTTGTAAAGGGTGGTGGTGGGGATTGCACGCAGAGGGCAGAAAAGATAGCTCATTCAAATTGAATGCTCAATATAAAATATGAGGAAAAGCAGAGTCAGGAGTACTCCTGAGTTCCTATTATTTTTTAAATTATTTTTTTTATTGTTTTAGAGAGACAGACAGAGAGACACAGTGAGAGAGCACATGAGCAGGGGAGGGGAAGAGGAGAGAGAATCTTAAGCAGGCTCCATGCTCAGCGAGAAGCCCACACGGGGTTCAATCCCACAACTGTGAGATCATGACCTGAGCCTACATCAAGAGTCAGCTGCTCAACCCATTGAGCCACCCAGGCACTCCCTGGGTTCCTATTTTTGAAAGAATGGGAAAAGATGAGAGCAATGATGGAAATATGTAAGTTGGAGGTGGATCTAATTTGTGGCTAATTACAAATTTGTTTTTGAATCTCAGGTAACATAATATGAGTAAATAGAAAGTTTCTATTGGAATTTCTCAACCCAGGGGTTTAAGTGAGCGGCCAAGGTAAGAGTGATAAATTTGGCAGTAAATAAGCACTGAACTCATAGGTATCCAGGGCTCCTTCATTCGTTAAACACAGTAGGCACAATACCTGGGGCTCACGATACTTTGATACCCACAAACATGTTTTATTTATCTTTTGATTAGAAGGAAATAAAAAAAAAACTTTTAGCTCAAAAAATGTTTTATTATATCATATTAATAAGTTTGTCTTTATATCCATGCAATCATAATTTATAACTTAATGATTTGTTTTATGAAGGAAGGGGCTTGTGAAGACAAAAGTGCCTAGGCCCCATGACAATCATGATGATATCTTTGAGATTTAGCCATAATGGTGAAAATGAATTATTAGGAAGTAAGCAAAAGTCAAAGACTGAAATCTTATAACAATGGTTCCTGAGATTTGATCTTCCCTCTATATGCACATTCATGCGTATGATACACCTGTGAGTGTCCATGCTTGTGTGTGGCATGTAGAGTACGATCTCACTAACTAGATGCTGGGTACCTGGGATGTATGCTTGCCAGCCAGACCACGGTAGCTACGTCTTATCCAGGCATGCACTCTAGCCAACTTTCCATACATGGATTCTATCAACTCCCTCAGCCCCTCCTTAAGGAATCAATCAATAAAAAAAAGAGGTAATTTTAGCTTTCACAGTCCATTTTTCGTTGTTTAGAGCCAGCATTTGTCATTTTTTGAAACAGAAAAATAAATTACATAAAACAATTATTATAATGGTTTTAACTATGAACACAAGGAACAAAAGAATGCAGGATTCACTCAAGAAAACTAATGCAAAATAAATGGTATTTTATCATTTAAGAATGGTAAGGACCCTTTCGCCATACGTCTGGTGAGCCACATGATTCTTCAGGTATTTAAACTGAGTACTTACGGTAATGTAAAGATATAAAATATACTCTTCAGGCTCTGGGTCCCAATACTAGTGTTTTAAGAAAAAAAAATGTTATGTGTCATTCATATTTTCTAAGTATTTAAAAAATTTTTCCATCCTGGATTCCTCTCATGTTAAACATCAAAGAATTGCTTTAAATTGTATTCCTGCAAAGATGTATTTAAAATTTATCTAAAATTAGGTTGATCACAAATTATTCCTGTTTTTTATTCATTTCTGAAACTGTGTTCCTTTTATTCTTAGACAAACTTTGCTAAAGGAATGACTATATTTCTTTAACACTGCAAATAATAGAGTTGACTGTGTATTTGAGCAGGTTGACAGTTTCACTTAGCAAACTCACCCTAAATTCTGAAAACAAACCTTACTGACAGTTGGCTGACAATGGTTGAGATGACAACAGAAATAATTTCCAGCAGTAACAAAAACAGATTTAAGCTAGTACACACAACAGGACAAGCCTTTTCTTTTTAAATGATATAAAAAAGGAACACAATCAAAGGAGGAGGCAACGTGCCCATTAGGTAAGGCACAAAGTCTCGGCCTATTTGCAGTAAGTTATTTACAAAATCAAGTTATAGTGTATCTTTTGTCCTCACCAGCAGGTGCAGCTATTAAGCAGGAAACATTCAAATATAATGTGGCCTTGAGGGGGAAAAATAAATAGACGGTTCTTTTCCCTTCCATTACAAATGCCCTACACCAGTATGATAATTTAATAATTCAATTTTATTTGCCAAGAAAAATTAGGCATTTATTTGGAGCCTTGAAATCACTGAACTCTGAATGCTTATGTGTGATCAAATCTTACCCTGTGTATGTATGTAAAGGAAACGCTTTTTGTGTCCTCTCCTCTATACTAGTAGTTTCTCTTCAAGCATTTAGCAGAAGCTTACAAGTAGAGTGTATGTTTAAGGCAAGGTAAATCGGCTATATATTTCTTTTCTAATAAGGTGACCTATCCAGGCATATGCTTCAAACAGCCCTGGTTTACTGAAAATTGACCTCCAGAGTTCACCTCCAGAAGTGGCATCATAATGTGAGTAAGTGCTGGAAGGTAGCCTTGACTGTGCCCAACTCAAGGCAGATGGATAATAAAGCAGTGAATGTGGAAAGTACACAGTGTACAAACTGTGTGGGGAAAATTTGTAGAGTGCAAAAAGGAGCTGAGGAACCCAGAAAGCATAGGTTTAAGGAGCAGAGACACAAGTGAGATCGAGCTGTGGAAGTGGCAGGGTAGAAATCAGCAATGAGTAACATTTCACGAGCAGGAGGAGGTAAGGATAAAAAGTCATCACCAGTAGCAAATGTAAGTAATTGACTTCCCATACCCACCCCATTGAAGATGGTGATTAGAAGTTTCACGGAAAGCAGTATGATATGAAGCCCGACTGCAGAGGGTTGAGTGAGTATGAAAGATAAGGCAAATTTGAAACTTCCTTCAAGTATCTTGGGTATAAATGGAAGAAGCAAGTTAGACCAGTATTGGGGAGAATGAATCTTGAGGGGGAAATAGGAAATGGAGTTTAAAGGTATCATACGTTTTAGAGATATGAAAGTAATATTTTTCCACGAGGTCTAGGAAAGGATGGGAAAGGCTGACCTCTGAAGCTCAGAAAACAGCATTGGTTTTGATGGGGAGGTGCTCTCTCTTTCCAAGATAGTGGGGAAGTGATAAAGATGTGGGTAGACACAGGTAATCGGTTCTTTGTTTGGAAAGGATGGTCAGGGTATTATCTAATGTTTTCTATTATTTCTTCCATGAAATAGGCAAGACCATTTGCTGAGAGTGAAGGGGCAGGAGTATGGCAGATACCTTAAGTGAAGTGGTCAATCTTTGAAATAGATGCCGATGACTAATAGGCAGCTGGAAACCATAATTCTCAAAGGCACCATCCACAGTGCTTGTCTGTGGTGTTTCCTTCCAAGGGATCAAAGTGTGCAGTAAAACTAATTCATAACTTGGGATATTTGGAGAGAGAGAATGATAAAGAATACCCAATTGATGAAATGATGACTCCTCATGAGAAAATGGGTGGTTAAAGGAGTACAGGCCATGTAGGGACTGTTGTATGTCTTACCGATCATCATGACTCCAAAATGGATATAGACACTTACACAGCACATGGTTAAGGACAAAATAAAATATGGTTGAGGGGTGCCTGGATGGCCCAGTCGGTCGACTCTTGATTTCGGCTCAGGTCATGATCTCAAGGTTTGTGAGCTCAAGCCTCGCATGACTCTGCGCTGACAGGGTGGACACTGCTTGGGAATCTATCTCCCTCTCTCTTTGCCCCCACCCCCTCGCTTGCTCTCTATCTCTTTCTCAAAATAAATAAAAATTAAAAAAAATATATAAAAGATGGTAGAATGAAAGATAGCATGAAGTGGCTAATGGAAACAAAGAAGTGTGTGCCTTGATAACATTAAAATTAATGATGATAATAACAAACGTTGAGTGCTCATATGTGCCAAGCCCTGTTCTAAGCAATTTAGTTGTATAATCTCATTTTAATTCACACATAGGAATAGGACATAGATACTGTTACTACAATTTTACAAAGTTCAGAGAGGTCGAGTGATTTAACGAAAGCCACAGAGATAATAAATGGAGAAAGGAGGACTCCTGAGCTCATAATCTGTAAAGGAGTGGGAGAAGATGGATGGAAAAGATAATGTAGAGGCTTAAGACTGTTTCTGTGGCAGCATCCTTCCTCCTTTGCCCCTCTCCTACTTAGTGTGTCTAGTCCACAACAGGTATCTGCTAAAATGTTGAGTGATGGTACAATTGAGGGCTTTCACTAGAAATGCTCTGGGCCATGCATTTTCCTCTGTGAAATCATTTAAAATAGAGAAATAGAGAGGCTTTGAAACAAACACTTTTTAACATACACTTTTAACATACATTTTGGTTCTTTTGGTAACAATGATAAAACATAAATGAGATAATCAACAATAACCAGGCAATGGTGACAGCCCTCGTATATGATCTCTGTTTCTGAAACATTTAGATAATTTCACTCAGGGTGGCTCTGGTCTAGATTTTGCATGACCTTATAAATGTACTTATACTTCTCAGACTCTCATATTTCTAGTAGACATACTGTGGTCTAGGATGTTACTCAATCTCACTGACTTACTATAAGGTAGAATTTTATTTAAGAATATAAAGCAGGATTTCACAATGTCATTTTAAACACATGCTCTATTTTAGTAAACACAAGCATCACATGTCCTGCTTTAATGTTATTGGGGAAAAATTATGAAATATTGTGGGAAAATAATCAGAGCTCTGAGCAAGGTGTTGCTTTATTTTTAAATTACAGACTGGTTCCCGCCCCAGCCAGTTTTGAGAATCAAGGTCTTAAACACCTGAAGTTCTAGGTAACTTATGAAATTAAAGAATAGAAAGAATGTATATCAAAGTTATATTTAAAACATTATGCACATTGTGTTGGCTATAAATATCTATCGCATTTTCAGCCAAGATACTGTTACTTTAATCAACTCCAGATCCTTGAGATCTTAAATATGCTAAAAATTTTTCTCTACACATATTGTTTTCTATTTTAGTAAGCTATTAATTCAAACTGAAATCTGAAAATTTAAGTTACGGGGAATTAAATTGCAAAAGGTTTAATTAGAATATCTTAACAGGTAAGCAATCAACTTTCCATCATAACCTTGTATACTAATTTAATTTTTCCACAATATTTTCATCATATCTGCAAAACTTAGTAAAACAAAACCACTTAAAGATTCAACAAATATGTTCAAATGCTAAATCTGTAGGTAAAAATAGATGTAATAGATGTTTTTCCTTGAATATTAGCTTCTAGAAAGCAGCAGATAATTTAAATATCAAAGCTTTCTAATTAAATATAAGGTTTTACGGGAATGTTTTTGAGTGCCATATATGGAAAATTAACTGAAGAAAGGCAAAATGAAGCAAATAAATGAATAAGACTAATGTTTTACTTCTCAGTGCATTCAAACACAATTTAGGCAGCACAGTATCTAAGTAAACCTTAGTTCTAAGAAACAGGTTAAATATTTTATTTTAAACTATAAAATAATTATAACTTGATATTATAACATTGTATTGGATCATATTTTTAAAGAATAGAGGAGAAAAGTATGTATTGGGATAGCCTTGAAAGTAAGAATGCACACATATGTTTAGAGTCTAAAAATGTCAGGTGACTCTCATCTGCTTTTTTTTTTCCTACTTCATTTATGTTTGGAGTTCATGGGAACCAATTTCTGGCAATGCTCCAAATCATTTTTTTAAATTTAATTTTAAAAGGGCTTATTTTTATTATAAAAATAATGCAGGCTTATTTTAGAAAAATTGGAAAACCAATTAAAGTAAGATGAAACAATCACCCAAGTCCTTCCCAGATAGAACTACAGTTAGAATCCTGATCTGTTTTCTCGAATATTTTCCTAAAGTTTTGTTCAGTTGTGGCATTTCTGTCTTTGCCCTTTGGTTGTTGTTGTTTTTATTATGTCTTCTATTTTCTGAAAGTAGGGGTACCCACAAAGAAAAGATTGTTATGCAGAAAAAAAGGACAGCATTAGATCCTTCTGGAGGTTTTATGCAAGACATACAGCAGTAGGGGAAAGCATAAGAAAGAACGGAGTAACCATCTGGGCAGACTAGATTTATTCTGACTTATGGGACACACATGTTTCTTTGGTGGTATCAGGGTGAAGGGCTCTGCTCCATGCAGGCACTCACAAACCCAGAGTGATGGAGGCTCACCCTCCTGACACACTGTCAGACTCCACGGCAGGACAAAAAAGAACTTAGAAATCCACCCCCCCCCCCAAACTTTCCACTGCTTGAGCCAGAAAGTGGCCTGCATCACTACTGTCTTGTCCTCCTTGGCAGCACTAGTCACTTGGCCTTCCCTAATGGCAAGGAGGCTGAGAAACATAGGGGGGCAAAGACAATATTTGGTGGGCATCACATCATGCTAACAGAAATGGAGAAACAAAATAGAGAGATTTATAGGTTTGTACAATTTAAGTTCAATTTAATTTCCGGGTTTGATTTTTCCAATTGCTCTGAAGTCTAAACTCCTTTTTTGGGACATGCCTTTTTTTGGAATTCACATTTACTATCTTAATAGAATCTTTAAAAATTATGTACAAATTATATATTGTCTTAAATTACTTAATGGTTTTATTTGTTTTGCCCCACAGATTTACATGCACAGAATGTGTTAGGCAACATTTATTCCATAAATATTGGTCGGTAACTTAAACGTTATCCACAAGAGAAGCTGAGGCTTACTGAAATATGAACTGTATTTTGATATATTAATAATATATCTTGCCAAACATGGTATCTTATTTTTTGCTACTACTTTGCTGGAAGCCTATCACTCACCTGCTCATATGCAGGGGATTCCGATTCTTAAAGAATAGAATCCGAGCTCCTTAGCGTGGAGTATAAAATTTTCCAACATCTGTTTCTTTCTTAACATCTGCTTTCTCATCTCCATTCATCTCCTACTTGATATTTTATGCTGTCCAAGCACCTTTAGTTTCCTCAGTACATCATACTGCTTTCTCTTTCAGTGGTTTTGCTTACATAGTCATGGACCATCATTTTCAATGCCAATCTTTTCCCAGAACACACCAACATTTCCTGATGAATTCCTAGTCATTGCCCTTCGACTCCGCTCAGATGCCATCTTTTCCTGGCCTTAGCAAGTCGGAATAACTTCCTGCCTTATTTGTTCAAATAATGCCCTGAACCTATCTCCATCCTTAGACTAGTAGCCATAATGAAGTCTTAGTGATTGTCCCCTCTACCAGATGGTGAGCTTTTCCAGGCCAGAGACTCGGTCTAATTCATCTCTGGGCCCCCACGCCTATCATGATAATTAATTTATATCTTTGAAGGTTTAATAATTGGAACCAACTGGTGGAACACTCTTAAAGTCTTTCCTTTTTCTTTTACACAGTTCCTGAAGTATACTCTTTAAACTCTTCTGTCTGATTTATTTTATTCATTCCATACGGGCTCTTCCAAAGTTGGAGGTTATAGACAACATTAATTCAGAATGATTTTAAATAGGAAGAAATTTTGTTCCATGTTTCAAGGGTTGCTTTCTGCGCCCTAATACAGAGGGGTCAGTTAACTTTAAAGTGTGCCTCAGATAGACACAATATGCTCCTTCTCACCCTGGTAGGCCTTTCAAACTATTATGCCTTTCCAAGAGCCAGAAGTGCAGATTCTATGAAAAATGAATTATTAATGTCTGATTTTCACAGCAATAGAATATCTTTACCCAAAGAGTAGCATTTCTTCCATGCTTTCAGACATTCTTTCTTAATATAAAATCCTGACCCTTTAGTAAGGTGTCTTTTTGAATCACGGATTTGCTGACTTTAATAAACACACTGTCGTTACTTTTAATCAGCACAGAAGTTCGGTTTGTAAAGTTTATGGTCAGATTAGAATCAAAACTACATGTGAAGAGTGATGAATAAATATACAAATGAGACTAAACATTTTCTATGTAGCAAATGTAGTTTCCAGATAAATTCAAATCGCGGCTTATTTTTTATTTTTTTATTTTTCTGAAAGAGGTTCTCTCTGTGTAGTGATAAATCTCTGTTTAGCAAGGGGAACACTTATGTACAGTAGGAGACACTACCCAGATTTCTGTCTTCTTCAATCTCACATTGCCATCCTCTCAAACAACTCATGGACACAATTACACAATTTGCTCTTCATTTTGCATAGCACACAGATGTTTTACTGCAGTTATAGTTGAAAACCTCTCTTTACCAGTGATTTGACATTTAAAAATTGTGCCATTCCAAATTTTAAAAATTAAATCCGTTTCAAAGTGTTAAGTAGCAGTTATAACTGATTTTCTAGATATTGATTATATGGTCATCTTAAACAGATATTTAACTTTCTTTTCCTTGCGATTCTAATTGCACTTTATTGAAATGATGGGAAGCTTTTGTCCAGTCCCAGTCCAAGTCACTTATATAAACTCCAGGTAGGCTATTTACAGTCTTCAAACATCCAGAGAGCAATTTAGCATTTGTCTAAGGATGGTTTTTCAGTAAATTTAGTCACTGCACATGTAGGACAACTTGCATTATTTTTTGATTTGGTAAATACACAGCTGTGAGTGCTCCTGCCTAATCTTTCTAAAATGGCCTAGCATCATGGTAATTTGCCCAACTGCCTTTTGAAGCCCATTTATTAAGTCAGAAAGGAAGAAAAAAAAGATTCTTCAAGCTTATTGGATAACTCAAAACCAAATACAGTGCCTCATTCTAATAAAGGTTATTGTAATTCTGAAGATGATTTGAGGCATTTTGTATAACCTCCATCAGAATGGGTTTTTTTTACAGGTTCTAAAAAGAAAGCCATCTAAATGACACCCCTCCCCTCCAAAGCCAAAAGAGAAGCCCATGTTGCCAAATCAATGCCCAGAGACACTCGATGCAATTAAGACTGTGTTTCAGCATCTGTGACTACCTTCACAAGACTCCTCCAAAGTCTAGGGCATTGTTAAAATGTCTTCTTATGAGCCTGAGAGGAGCTGCTTGGTCTCCACCAATTATATTTTCTCAGAGTTTACCAAATTTAGTCCTCCTTTCACATCTGGTCAGAATATATACAATAACTTTGGACCAGAACAACTCCCCAGAAGTTGTTTTTCAATATAAATCAAAATACACTGTTTTCACAGTGAATTATTAGCTATTATGAGAACATACATAAATTATCAATTATGGCCTTTCCCCTTAAATGGCTGCTTTCTATTGAGTCAGAGATATGTGACATGAAAAACATGAATTTTACCTAAGATGGAGAGACCTGATTAGTCTTCTCCTCGTATATTAACATGGACCAAATCATTAAATTTAGCCATATGTTCTCTGACATTTTCACACTGAAACATGTATTGCATATTTTCTGTATGGCAATAAGAATATTGGATAATTTTATGGATAAATTTTCAAATGGCACGAGGTAGGAATAATTACCTGAGATAATGAAAGCTCACAATATTGAGATAATTTAGCTACCATCATCCATCTAGTTTGCTAATGAGTCCTGATTCTAGCATAAGACTGCTCAGAGGGTCTGAAGAGATGGGGCACAGAGCAGTTAGGTGTGTGACACTAGAGGAGAGAATGATGAAAAGTAGGTGGTAAGGGTGGGAGTGGTGAGCATAATACCCAGGGAAGGTGCCAAAGGGGGAGACTGGGGATGAAGGCAGTCAGCAGCATGTAAGTCTGTCCCAACTGTATCCATATACTGTCCCCAGGAATCTTCCAAATTCTCCACCCACATGGCTGAGTTCTGTCATTGTCACTATTAGTAACACTGGGCAGCAACATATAACAATATGAGCCCAGGATTTGGAGTCAGATAGACCTTGATGCAAATGCCTGTTTCCTCACTTACCACTTTTGTGTCATTAACCAACTGAACAATTTCACTGAGTTCTAGTTATTGTTTATTTTGTAAAAATTTTATTGTATTTCCCTCTCGATGACTTAATTAAAAATAGAAAGCACTTAGCAGTGTCTCTTACCTAGTAAATACTCAAAAAATGTTAATTTTTTTCTTGTTTCCTTTGCTCACTTTTCTAACTTCTCCTTCCCTGTCAACCAACTAAAACTTTCTGATTCCTTCTTATTTGGGCTTTTCCATCTGACAGGGTTATTTCTGTATGTTTCTTCTGAACTTCTAAAGGCAAACAAATGACATCTAGCAGCTCACTTTTTAGTTACGCCAAATAAATACAGAGCTTAATGCAAACTGTTAGGGACATTACCAATAACAGGCTTGGGGATAAAGCGTTCATGAGTTGCACTGTGGAACCAACTCAACATGTCCCAAATCTGCTCCACCTCTTTTGTTCCACCTCTTAGCAAATGATATCACTATTTATCTAATTGCACAAAACATTAACTTTGTTAACTGTGCATCATTTTTTCCCCTTCAGCAACATTAGATATTCTTTTTTTAATAATCATATTATTTATTTATTTAATATGAAATTTATTGTCAAATTGGTTTCCATACAACACCCAGTGCTCATCCCAACAGGTGCTCTCCTCAGTGCCCATCACCCACTTTCCCCTCCCTCCCACCCCCATCAACCCTTAGTTTATTCTCAGTTTTTAAGAATCTCTTATGGTTTGGCTCTCTCCCTCTCTAAATTTTTTTTTCCCTTCCTCTCCCCCATGGTCTTCTGTTAAGTTTCTCAGGATCCACGTAAGAATGAAAACATAGTATCTGTCTTTCTCTGTATGACTTATTTCACTTAGCATAACACTCTCCAGTTCCATGCATGTTGCTGTAAATGGCGATTTCATTCTTTCTCATTGCCAAGAAATATTCCATTATATATTGGAGGGTATATATATATATATATATATATATATATATATATACCATATCTTCTTTATCCATGCATCAGTTGATGGATATTTAGGCTCTTTCCATAATTTGGCTATTGTTGAGAGTGGTGCTATGAACATTGGGGTACAAGTGCCCCTATGCATCAGTACTCCTGTATCCCTTGGGTAAATTCCTAGCAATGCTATTGCTGAGTCATAGGGTAGGTATATTTTTAATTTTTTGTGGAACCTCCACACTGTTTTCCAGAGTGGCTGCACCAATTTGCATTCCCACCAACAGTGCAAGAGGGTTCCCGTTTCTCCACATCCTCTCCAGCATCTATAGTCTCCTGATTTGTTCATTTTGGCCACTCTGACTGGCATGAGGTGGTATCTGAGCGTGGTTTTGATTTGTATTTCCCTGATGAGGAGCGATGTTGAGCATCTTTTCATGTGCCTGTTGGCCATCTGGATGTCTTCTTTAGAGAAGTGTCGATTCATATTTTCTGCCCATTTCTTCACTGGATTATTTGTTTTTCGGGTGTGGAGTTTGGTGAGTTCTTTATAGATTTTGGATACTAGCCCTTTGTCTGATATTTCATTTGCAAATATCTTTTCCCAGATTTTTTTTTAAAGTTTATTCATTTATTTTGAGACAGAGAGATACAGTGTGAGAGGGGGCAGGGCAGAGAGACAGGGAGATAGAGAATGTGAAACAGCCTCTAAGCTTCAGCCCAGAGCCCCATGTGGGACTGAACTCATGAACTCTGAGATCATGGCCAGAGACAAAGATCATGACCTGAGCCAAATCGGATGCTTAACCAACTGAGCTACCCACTGTATGCCAAGCATCAGCACAGCTTCTGGTTCAGTAATTGAACACCCCTATTTCAGTCCTTAGTAAGTATTTGTACAATGAATAAACAGACATATGAATGAGCCACTGCCTCTTCCTTATTTCTTTATCTAATACATCTCTAAGTAGCCATCCTATTTTGTTACCCCTTAAATCATTTTCTTCCCCATTTTCATTGCATTACTTCAGGTCACCATTATCACTTGCCTTAATCACTGTAATTTGTTACCAGAGGAGGGTTCTCTTAGGAATAGTTGTGGCTTTGGGGGATCTTAGAGTAACTTAAAATTTAAAAAAAAGAACAGTCTGACATGAAGGTACTTGATAGATTTTGGTATCTTCATGTAGCTAAACCAACACAATATGAGACAGGTAATCTGACTCATCAGGCTTACCTCACAGGAGTTAATTTTTTCAAAAAACTAGGCAAACCACAAGAAGTTAGCAGTTTCAAAAATTGTGATGTAAATGATATTGTCCTGACAACATGTCACTTTATGGTAAGATACTCTTATCCCTGTTGTGAGCTCTTGGTATTTTGTGACTCTCTACCCCTGGACTTCACTAGACACTTGGTACTTGCATATCTATTCAGTTTTCAGCAATAAACAAATACTTAGAAAGACATGGATTTTATGTATCATCTTGGAGACAGCTGAAGAGAATTCTAGGATGAAGTGAATAGAGGTAACCATGGGGAGGCTATGCTGAACAGATTGAAAATATAGAGTGGAAAGCCATTATGATCCTATATTAGGTGGGATGCCAGACTCTGTGGTTTAGTGATGGATCCAAATAACCCTCTAATTTCTCCTGAAATTACCCTAAATGATATTCATCCAGCTGGTCTTTGTGTCCAGTCTTGTTTCTCTTCAGTCCCCTCTTCACACTTTGACTAGATTGATCTTTTAAAAATTTGCCATTTTGAAAGTATTTCATGGTGCCTCATTACTGTTAGTATAAATACCTCAGCTGGCATTGAAGTCCCTTAAGGTTTGGCTTTGGCCCCTTACTCCTCCATCTGGCTCTCTGCCACTCAACTCTTTTATATGCTTGAGTTCTATCCTGCAGTACCAGAGACTTATGCACTTTATCATCATTAATCTTCTGGCACATATTTCAGACCCATTAAATATGTGTTGAATGAACCGACTGCATTCGGATATCCTACTCCCATCAGTGTCCACCTTTCTAACTTATTTCTAATTATCACTAATAGTATTATCATATTTTTATCCCAGGATCTGACCCAGAAATCGATCCAATTAATATCAAGTATTATCTGTGGCATATATTGTCCAGTGGAAAGTTTTAACTGGTGATTAAGTTTTTGAGAATTACTTTTTGACCACCTATTTTCTTTGTTTTTCATTTCTCTTTGTTGAAACTAGTTCTGTGGGATCGATTCAAAATAACTGCTGATAAAAGAACACTATTAAGAAATAAGTCATTTATTTTAAAATTTGATATGATTTGGGGCGCCTGGGTGGCTCAGTTGGTTAAGCATCCCACTTCGGCTCAGCTCATGATCTCGCGGTTTGTGGGTTCAAGCCCCACGTTGGGTTCTGTGCTGACAGCTCAGAGCCTGGATCCTCCTTCAGATTCTGTGTCTCCCTCCCTTCCTCTCTCTCTGCCCCTCTCCTGCTCATACTCTGTCTCTCTCTCTCAAAAATAAATAAAACATTAAAAAAGTTAAAATTTGATGATTTTATTAAACAAAAAGAGGTAGTAATTGAACATAATGTAACCAAGCTAGTGCTTACTTATAAAGAATGCTGAAGTGATTCCCCTATAGGTACTAAATAATGTTAAATAATTTGAAAGAATAGTGGAAAAGAGTTGCTTCTCCTATGTTCTTAAACATAAACTGAAGACACTTCATTTTTCCAGGAAGCTGAAGTTTGTCTGTGTGTGTTTGTGAGTGTGTTTTGTATCACAAATATCTATTCCTTTAAACAAATAAAGTTTAAGCACATCTATCACTTATTGAAATTATTCCCCCCTTTCCTCACCTTTTTTTCAGTGTAATTTCTCAGAACCTGTTTAAAATGTACCTCAAGTCAATGAATGAATATAGTTCATAGAGCTCCAATGGTTATGCATTGAGTACTGAAGAAACACATAGATTAATTTATGCCCTGTTAAACCTCAATTGCTTATTAGGCCAGTTAAAACTAATAATGATAACTAAGTATTAATATAATAGTAATCATTGCAAAAAATTGATAAGACAAAACAAGCCATTGATTGTACAATAAAGTGTCACTATGATTAATGAAATTGTCTGTTCACTATTTCCCCAGTTGTATTTATCATGTTTATATCCACATTAAATATGATACATAAAATTCCTCTTTTGTACCTAAGCAGGTATGGGAAGGCAGTGGAAAGGAAGGGAGAGGAGAAAGAAATATATAGAATGCATTATCAGTATCTCATTTTCTGTTTGATTTCTACTTAGTTTTCCCCAAAACACACATCTTATGAAATAATTTAGCTTATGAAAATTAAGTTCAATGTACAATGATAGCTATCCAGGCACATAACAATTTTGTATTTAGAAGTAACTCTTAGTTGTTAAACTTGAATCTATATAAGGCAAACATCT
>NC_057358.1:50160000-50212500 GCF_016509475.1 Prionailurus bengalensis
TTCACCCATTTATTTATCAGTTTAGCAAGCATTAACTTAGTATTTACTGTGTGCTAAATGCTGCAAACACAGCTAGTGAAGATAATAAATATTCCAGGCCTCTAAGTACCCACATTCTAGAAAGGGCAGAGCTCCCTAATTGCCATGAACATATAATATATACATATAATGCATTTCCAGAAATTAGAAGGACAAGAATTAAGAGAAGCTTTCATACAAAGGATGATATTTGATCTGGGTCTTGATAGAAAAACTTTCTAGTTTAACAGTTGCACAATGTAGATCAGGTGGTGGGCTATAAGCAAAGTGATTTTGGAGAACTTCTGGTTGGGCACCCTGGCAGGAGTTTAGGTTTTCATGGAGGAGGGATCAGAAAATAAGGTGAGAAAATGAATAAGAGCTGAATAATGAAAGATGAGCTTGTAGGCCATAGTAAAGATTTGACATATATCTTTAAAGCAGTGGGCAGCCATTAAAAATGTAAAGTGAAGAGTTTTTTGGTAAGACTTATTCTCCTTTGAGGGGGAATAATAAAGAGAAGGAGAAACAGAAAGCAAACTTAGTTCAAAAATAGAGTGGGCGGGAATATAAAGTAGTGCAGAGAGGAGGTATTTAGAAGATGCCTTAATAGAATGTACTGGCTGATGGAACAGGAAGCAATTCAGGATAATTTCAAGCTTTCTACTTTGTGGGATTGGTGATCAGTAGAGGGGGGCAGGAAATCCACGAGGAACAGTTATTTGGGGCCAAGGACTTGTTTTTGAGCATTTAAAATCTGAAAGGCCAATGGGGCATTCAGGTGTGAAAGAAGTTGCTGGATTTTGAACAAATGAGATAAGAGATAGCAGTGGTATAAAGGAGCAAAACTATTGTTTTTATTACTATATATTTTCTAATTTGGATTATCTGGCTTAATGTAAGAGCTAAAATTGGGAAGATATATCTATTAGTCAAGGCAGCCTTGACAGGTGTGGGTCCATGTGGGTCTGTTAAGATATGAATAACAGTTGGAACAGAAATTGAAAATAGAAGAAGGGGTGATCAATTGGAACAAGTTCCTAAAAGAAGAGGGGTGTGGTATCTAGATCACAGGTGATGGCATCAGCCTTGTGAATTAAGTGAGTTAACCATTTAATAGATATTTGTTAAAACACCTACCCTGTCCCAGGCACTGAAATAGGTTCTGGGGATATAGTAGAGAACCAGAGACATGGACTTTATCTTCATGGAGCATTTTGGCACGGGATACAGACAGCAGAATAAACTTGTAACAATTGGTGAGCAGTGCTATGAGGAAAAGCAACAAAATTTTAAACTGTAAAATAGCTGGGTAGGGTACAAACAGAAAAGCCGAGTGAGACTGAGTGATCAGGGAATCTCTCTCTCTCTCTCTTTCTCGCTGAGAAGATGACATTTAAACTAGATAAGAAAGGACAGAAAGAACAAGTAATGTGGGTGAAGGGCAGGGAAAGCCAGGCTCAGAAGAGACATTCTGTTGAGAGTTTAGCTAAGCTTCTCTATGGTACTACTGTCTTGGCATCTCTTTTGTGTGGCCAAATGGCTTTCAGGGATTTTAAACTGTCATTAGCCTCCTCATGAGTGCCTACCCTAGAAAACAGCCCTGAGAGTCACAAGAAAATGTTAAGTTCCTGATACGACTTCCCCGGTGGCTCTTAATGGTCTCCCCCACCTCCTAGGACCTTCCTTTGCATGCTGCTAGATGGATCCCTGTGGAGCTCACCAAATCCCACTCTTGTGGTTCGAGCTGACCAATACAGCTTTAGCCTGGGAACCCCAGAGCTCTCTGTCCACAGACCCTAATAAAGATGCACCTCAGATCCCATTGCTGTCTCTGTCTGCACTCTGCCCTGACCTCCCCATGTGGCCCCTTGAGGTGTGCAATGCACTCCATCTAGAACCTGTGATTAATAAACATCTCTGTTCCAGTTTCTCCTGTGATTTATTGTTGAATTGTGACTCACTGTCCCACACTCTGTGCTTCACTGATCAAATGTTAATTTAACAGAGTCATAACACATTCCTTCACATTTGCAAAGTGTCTGTGGCAGGAAAGATCCCAGTAAGTTTAAAGAACTGAGTAAAAAATACTTGGCAATTATTGGGGGAGGAGAAGTGAGTAGGGACTGGGTCACAGAGGGGCTTAGCAGCCATCGTAGTGAAGTTTTACCTTCTGTAAGGGAAAGCCACTGAATAGTGGCCTAATCCAGTCTGAGTCTCAATATTGTTCCTGCTGTCACGTGGAGAATGAAGTAGAAGGAATCACAGGAAACACAGCAAAATGAGGTAGAAGAGTATTTGTTCTGGGTGAGAGACAACAGGGCACTGACTCAGGGGGACTGGTGTGGAGACAGAGACAAATGAATGGGTTCAGTACATACGGGGCTTACTCATGGGTAGATGGCAAGTGAGGAGGGAGAGGATCTGAGGTCCATTCCTGGGTTTCGTGTCATTTGCTGAGGTGAGGAAGTTTAAGTGGGCCAGAGGGCACACTGGTTTGGAAATCAAAGGCTGAGTGTGGAGATGGTAAGTTTGGAGATACAAATTTGAGAGTGATCGGTCTGTAAATAGCATTTAAACCCATGTGACAGGATAAGGAAGAGGCAGAATGGTGTTTCATAGGAGGAAAAAGACAGGAATTGGTCTAATGTGTATAGATAAATTTTTAGGAGACGTAGGAACTTGAGGGGGTCTCTGGTTAATAAGCTGTATATACATTTTTTTTTCTCTTGAGTGGAAAACAAGGGCTCCTTCTGATGAGAGGGTAGGATATGGGGTCGAAACCTTGCAAACAATAGTAAAATTCACAAATAAAAGATTAAGAGAGAGAGAGAGAGAGAAATGGTTATGAAAGTATGAAAGTATTGACAAATGAGTGCA
Organism: Prionailurus bengalensis; assembly: GCF_016509475.1. Taxonomy (NCBI): domain Eukaryota; kingdom Metazoa; phylum Chordata; class Mammalia; order Carnivora; family Felidae; genus Prionailurus; species Prionailurus bengalensis. The sequence continues at coordinate 50,162,899 of NC_057358.1, forward strand.
TTGGGAGGGCATGGATTTAGGGACTTATCACAGCATTAGTCCATTTGATTAAATCCCCCCCAGCATTACCCAAAGTGAATGATCAATCAGATTGATTGGTTTTGGGATTTTACAGGAACAACAGAAGGGGTATTTGTGGGCAAAGCAAGGGAGGATTCTATTAAAAGAATTACTGCAGTCAAGGCTTTTGAAAATCTGAGGAAGGAAAAATGGCAGTATAAGGGAATAAATGACTGAGGAAAAAAAAGGGGTTCCAGAGAGTGGAGATCTTAAAAACAGGCTTTGTTGGAGTAAGAATACTGAATTTACACCTTAAATGGAGGGGAAGAAATACTGAGTTGAGGAAGTAAGATTGACAGGATTAGGGAGTGATCAAAAATGGCACCTCAAAAATAGAGATTAGTTTACTATGGCTCTCAGGTTTCCACCTTGGGTGGTGGGTGGGGAGTCTTCAACACAGCAGCCTAGGGACACAGGGAAACTGGTTTTCTCTCCCAAAAGGATGATAGCAAGTCCAGTGTTACACATGTAAGTTTGAGTTGCTTTGGGGACATCTGTGTGGAGCTCTCTGTAAGGCAGCTCCAGCCTGAAAAAAAAATAGCTCAGGATTAGGATCTAGGAATAGACAATGATTATTATTTAAATGGAAGAATTTAGAGGAGATATAAGATTGTCTTGGAGGACAGAACACACAAAGTTGGCCTGTGATCTCACATTCATAATACTTCCCTCCCCCACTCAAGTCCCTTTATTGTCTCTCTATTGTTATGCAAGAACCATAGTCTGTGTTGGGAAGGTTCTCCAGACACAGGCGGTTTTTGTTACTTGCCTAGAGAAAGTCGCAACTGCCAGAATGTAAACCCAGGGATTTCCCCTCATTGTGTTTTCACTCAGGTTTGGACTGACAGCCTTGGCCCCCAAGGGCTAACATCTGTCAGTTAGACAAGACTGTTGTCTTGTCTACCCATTGGCCAATTTGAATGCTCTTGCAAATGCCAGGGCAAAAGATTGGACCCAAAGATGTGCAGATGAATTTCACAAGCTATAATTAACTGGTTTGACTTAAAGCTTTCATCAACATGAAAAAGCATAATCAACCTTCATAATGTTGTTTAGTTTACCCATTTCATTAGATGGTTAAAGCCTTACCATCCTAACATCTCCAGCAGTCACACAGACAGACCCATGGCCCTCTGTGGGAGGGGAGACTGTGCCTGGAGTCTGGACAAAGTACACATTACTGGAGCAGAACAGTTGTTCAGGCTTCCTTACTATACCATCTTGGGTGCTTTATCTTTGGAGTACTGTATGAAAGTCACATCTATACAGCACCCAGCACTGTGAGTAATGTACTTTAGGTATTCAGTAAATATTATTTCCTCCCATTTTTCTTCTCCCACCACCAGTTTTAAAACTTTAATCTATCTACGGGTACCTATGAAATTTGCTAACATCTTATTCTTTTCTTCATATTTAGAAAAAATATGTTCATGTTTCAGAAATGTATTATAGCATAGTTAGCAGGATATGTTGCTAACTGGTATCTATTTTATAGTGAGAAATAGTTATGTGCATGTGTATACACAAATGCATACACACATCAGCCAATGGGGCTTAAACAGAATGTAATATTTCTTAGTTACCTACAAGGTAAAGTGCTGTATGTAATATTTCTATTGGATATATAGTGTTCATTTTCAATTTGACTTGTATTTGTTGAAGTTTTTCATTAACTGTTGAGAAATGAAAGTCATTTAAAGATTTACACCTAAATTTCCAGCCTACTCTTGTTTGTTCATGTAGTATGATTCAGAATTGTATCACTTATTTTTATGAAGTGATTGGATCTTATGCAATTTCATGTAAATTCTTTAGTTTAACCATCATGAATCCCCCTATTCTAACTGCAGCTCAATTTCTGATTTCCTGTCCAAATACTTCTTCATCCACTACTTTATACTCTGTTCAAGAAAACATCTAGAACTTTCTCTCATTTGTGCTTCTGATTTTGCTGTTTCCCAGTACATGAAATTTTCTCTGCATACTGTTTATGTTTCTAAATTCCTAATTTTGATGATACTCTTCCAACAGAAAACCACAAATTCTGTCACTTGGCTTTTTAGTAACTTGCCTTTTATGATTAATTCATACTATGGAGATGGTTTTCAATTTCCTAAATAGAGAACTAGCTATAGTTTTGAATACTGATTACCTCTTCCTTAAATAGCTCCTTACACATAGTATGTGCTTAATAAACATTGTGGATTGATTTTCTTTCAATTGGTAAAATATAAAAACATCCCAACAAATGAATGATTTTAAGGATATTAAAAAAATCTTTAAGAAACATTCTTTTCTTTGAAAGTCTTTGAATAAGTTTGGATAGTCTACAAAGAAAATAAGGTTCCCAGGGTAGATATGTTATTACCCCTTGTTTTTAAACCTTTTTTTCCATCCCTTCCTTTCTTCTACCTCTCCTCCCTTCTTCTTTCCAGATAGATCCATTGTGTATCTACTATGTGTAAGGTCCTTAGAGTACAGGGTTTAATATGAGAGACAAGAGGCATTTCCTCTTGATATTTCCAATAGTAGTCAGGAAGACAGACACTACATTACACATGAAAACAAATGAAGTCACAAGATAACCTTAGATCAAGATGAAAGCAATGAAGGAAGAAGATATGGGGATGTGGTAGAGATGTACATACTCTTAGAATCCAATGAATTCTTAAGGGATTAAACTAAGGAATGCAGAACAAAAAGCTCTGTGGAAAGCCTGATGGCAACACAAATTGACTCCATTCTGGAGTGCCTGAGTGGCCCAGTCGGTTAAGCGTCTGACCATTGACTTCAGTTCAGGTCATGATTTCGCTGTCCTGATATTGAGCCCTGTGTCCAGCCCCGCATGGAGCCCAGACTCGGGCTCTGCACTGGGCCTGAGCATGGAGCCTGCTTCGATTCTCTCTCTCTGCCTCTGCCCTGCTCTCACGCACTCTCTCTCTCAAAATAAATAAATAAGCATTAAAAAAAATTGACTCTATTCTTTGCCTGACAAGCAGAAAATAACTAAAATAAAGAAGAAAAGGTGATGTGGAAGATGACTCTTTTTATTATCTTTTATGATATTTGACTTATAAAAAAGAAAACTAAGCTATAAATAGATTATCACATTATGTAAAATACAATAATTCAAAGAAAAATATAATAAAAAATGGAGATGGAAAAACAGGTTGAGAGCAGAATTATTGTGTGTTTCTCTCTTTCTCCCTCTGTCTGTCTCCACATATATATTTTGTCCCTTTTTTTTTCTTTTTCATCTTTCATCTTTGCTGCTTTCAATGAACATTTATTATGCCAGGCACTGGGTCAGATTCTAAGAAAAGAAAATATTCATATGACATTGTTTCTGTCATCAAGGAGTTTATGGTTTAAAGAATTCATATGTTAAATTCACATTCCTAATTTTAGGGCTCTTGAAAAAAAGTGAATGTAAATAATATTTCTTTGAGTGAGGTAACTTAGACCAATGTAACCATGTAAATAAAAAAGAAAGTTTTCTGGAATCTTTTCTCCTCAGGAACCTAAATGAGTCTTTCTCTCACCTCCTTCAGGTCTCTGTTCATATGTCACTGTTTTAGAAAGGTCTTTTTTCTTTTGCTAGCTAAGAAAAGCTTTTTTCTTAAAATACTATCCCAACCTTCCCCTAGGCTTATTCCCTGTGTCCCTCTCCTGTGTCATTTTTCTCTTTGGCACTCATCACCTTATAAAATATCTTATGATTTATTTATTTATCTTTTAAGACATCTGTGTTACTCCTCTAAATGTAAGGTTTTTTTTTTTAAATTAATGTTCATGTTTGAGAGAGAGAGAGAGAGAGAGAGAGCATGAGCAGGGGAGGGGCAGAGAGAGAGGGAGACACAAAATCCAAAGCAGACTCCAGGCTCTGAGCTGTCAGCACAGAGCCCAACGCAGGGCTCCAACCCACACACCGGGAGATCACGACCTGAGTTGAAGTCAGACGCTTAACCGACTAAGCCACCCAGGCGCCCTTAGACTTTTTGGTGTTTAAAGTGTAGCCAGTTGATTATTATGTCTTATAACTTTTAAAATGTGATTTGGGGTCTTGAACACTTTTAAAGGCTAGGGTAGCTTGTGTATTTAAAATAATAATAAAACAAGTTGTTAAGCAAAAGTTGCAAATAACATGGACTACTGAAGTTCAAACGGGGGTGGAGGGTGGGGGAGAGAGGAAGATTTCCTCCTTAAGGGTAGATTTGTACATATCAGCAACTATAAGGGTGACTGAAGCCTGCCTGTGCTCACTGTTCTGAGTCCTGAAGAGTGCAAAGCGTTGTAACTTGAATGGGCTCTTAAAACATACACAAAAGACATGGGACAATTACATTCCTTGTGATTCCAAAAATAGTGTGCGGGACCAATAACTGAAAGGAAAGGAGGGGCAGGTGTTTTTATTTCCAAAGCTCTTATGACTACGGCATAAGAGTCTTCAGGCACACATGCTAACTTTACCCCCTCTTTCTTAATGCGATCTTGGGCAAATGATTTCACTTCTTTACGGGTCAGGTTCCCTTCTTAAAATGGGTTGAATGACAGCCCCTATGTGGACTATCTCAGAGGGCCACTTCATTAAATTACATAATCCATGCCAATTTTTAAAGATAATGCCTGGCAGTAATTAAGATATCAATAAATTTTAGGTGCAGTTATCATTATAATTAATACACAATTCTTTACTTAGCAGGCAAAAGTCCACAGTTCAAATTCATCTTAAGCACATAGGGACTTTAACATATTTAGCAATCTTAAGGGGTAAAATATTTTGAATTTTCTTATCTGTTATTATAAATCTTTTAAGCAGAGCAATCTTTTTAAAGGGCTTTATTATTGTTGTTATTATTGGTGTTGTTTTGAAGATCCATTTGATGAAGACAATTTCAGAGTTTCTTGTCTTTTAAATTTTGGTTGGAATGAACTATTTGACTCTAAAAGACACAAGTAGTTCAGTCATGCAACCAAAAGCTTTTTGGTTACATTCAAGAACAAACAAAATCAAACAAAAGACTTCATTTAGGCAGTGGTTGCACCCCCTTGAAAATCACTGTGCATTAGAATTACTAACATATGTATATCATAAAAATCCTGTGATTTTTATGGATTTTATGCTCTAGATTACACTTTAGATTTACAATTATGAGTTTAATCATAGCCACAGAATAATTCCTGAGCAACAGTCTGTCTGCCTTGAGATTCTCACAGTAGAAATGAGAGAAGTGCCAGGACCCACCCTTAATAAAGGAGCAGTTTTGCACAGAAAAAAAAAATCAATAAAATAAAAACGAAACCCACTGAATGGGAGCATACATTTGCAAACCATATATCTGATAAAGTATTAATATGCAATAGCAAAAAATCTGATTAAAAATGCTCAGAAGACCTGTATAGACATTTTTCTAAAGACAACATACAAAGGACCACACAGGTACACAAAACAGTAGTCCGTATCATTGATCATCAGGGAAATGCAAATCAAAACCACCATGAGATACCACCTCCCACCTGTGAGAACAGCTATTATCAAAAAGACAAGAGATAAGTGTTGGCAATACTGTGGAGGAAAGGAAACCTCTGTGCACTGCTGTGGCAATATAAATTGGTGCAGCCACTCTGGAAAACAGTATGAAGGTTCCTCAAAAGGTTAAACACAGAACTACCAAAAGCTCCAGCAATTCCATTTCTGGCTAAATATCTGAAGGAAATGAAAACAAGATCTGGAAGAGATATCTGCAGCCCCATGTTCATGGAAACCTATTCACCATAGCCAAGATACGGAAACGACTTAAGCGTATGTCAATAAATGGATGAAGAAGATGTGGTACATATATACAATGCAATTTTATTTAGCCATAAAAAAAGAAGATTCTGACATTTGCAACAACATGGATGGACCTTGAGGGCATTGTGTTAAGTGAAATAAGTCAGACAGAAAAAGACAAATAACGTACCATCTCCCGCTTATATGTAAACAAAACAAAAGAAAATAACTCTCCACAAATCATGGAAACAAAGGATTAGTATTAGTAGTTGCCAGGGGCAGGGATAATGGATGAAGGTGATCAAAAGGTATTAACTTCCAGTTGTAACATTAAGTAAGTTCTGGGGATGTACAGCATGGTAACTATGGTTAACAGTACTATATTGCATACTAGAAAGTTGCTGAGAGAGTAAATCTTAAACATTGTCATCACAAAAAAGTAAATGATAATTATGTGAGGTGATAATTTTAATGTGGTGATCATTTTGCAATATATAAACGTATCAAACCAGCACATTGTGCATCTTAAACATACATACCATTATGTGTCAACTGTATCTCAATAAAGCAGAAAAAAATAAAGGAGCAGCTTGATCAAGGTTAGACTGAAATACATGAATACATGGTATACTTTGTTTATTCTTTGTTTCTTTGTATATGATAGTTGATTAACACTGGATACCAAGGTAGCTTTTCAGCTTGCATTCTAGGATACTTCCTAGAATTAATTCTTTCCTTTTATTGTATTTCCTTTTGCTGATTTATTTCATCAACAGAAAAAAATATACTTCCAAGTAGGATTTCACTTACAATTACATTTTTGGGCCTTTCTGGATTGATTAGACCTCCCCAACTTGTTTTCTCAGAGAAAACAGAATCTTTAAAGCCTATAGTGGAATGTTCTCTGCACAAAGTTTCCCTCTCCACCATTTAAGTTTATATTATATCAGTGATTTCTGACACAGATTTCTCTTAAGCATGATAGTCATTAATTAAATATTTCTGGAGTGGCTCCTGCCATGCATTGTGTCTTCTTAAATTAATATAAAATAGGAGGTTTGATTGATTTAATAACAGAGTTTAAAATCCATATCTACTTTATGATAAAAGATTTCCATGGAGGTTAGAATTTTTTTAAAAGATCTTAAATTTAATACAAAAAACCCCACAGAGAACAACAATGACAACAAAACTTAAGCTCTGTCTTCTGGATTTCTAGGATCACTTTTTTTTTTTCCTTACGTGACTTCTGCAGGCATTTAGAAGGTGACCAGAATCCAGGCAAGCCTCTACTAGGTCTTTGTGTTGTGTGGAAAGATTTAATTTTATGTTAATATTTTACCGTTACTGAAACCTTTGTCTCTATGGGAGACTTCTCTTGAGAACCGCATACGTGTGCGTGTGTGCGCACGCAACCCCCCGCCGGCCCCCCCGACACACAGCTGAGTTGTAAAAACCCATAAACTTGAGTCTCTAATGAACCTTCATGTGCAGATTTCTAGGATAAAAGTACCTCCTAACTAAACTCACTGATGATATTTGAGTGTCGGAGACAACCAAACTACGGTTATTAGTAAGTGTCTAGATGAAATGTAGGGGTATTGATGGCCCCTACAAGCCTATTTCAAGGCTTTCTGAATTATCTTTTAGTACTATCATCCCATAAGACCCCATTCTTACCCCTACCTTCTGGTTTTATGTCTCTCTAATTCTTTCCTTCTTTAACTAAAAAAAATATTGACAAATACAATGAATAATAAGACAGACATATGCCTACTTTCCAAAATGACCAAATGTTACTTTTTTTTTTCATATTTGGTTCCCTTTGAACTTCCTACACTTGTCTCTCAATAGTGTAGCTTGCTGATTCCAGTGGAGTGGTAATATTCAGTGAAAATAGCCTGGCATGTGCAATGGCAGACAGCATGCTGTCGTTGTTACTAGAAAGATTCATGAAAACGGACAGCATCAGATTAAGAAAAATGCTTATATTTTCAAGTTAGGCATTTTCAGGGCACAGATACATGATAATTTTCCATTTATGACCTTTTCCTCAGATAAGTGATACACTGGTCTCAGAAAACTAGCTCTTAAGCATAATATAAGGAATCGTCAGCTTAGGAAATATGTATTTGTCTAAATTAGCTTGAGAAAGTACATGATGAACATATACAGGTTTATGGAGGCAAGTGAGTATGCTGGAACTTGACACAATAAAACTCTTTCTAAGGCTTTAATGATTGAGAAATAATGCATATGTTGGATTCTCTAATCCAGCATCATTCAAAATCCCCCATCCCAAAGCTAATAACAATTGTTCCCCTTTCAGAAAAAAGCACAAATGAGAGTTATAGGCTAACAATAAAGCTTTATAGACTTCAGAAAGAAAACTAAAACACCATGCCTGGAAGCTTCTTTTTAGCCCCAACTGAGCGAAGCTGAAGGGGTGAGGTAGGTATTAAAGTTGAAATTGGAGTCAAGATGCATTTTCCTCTATTGGCTAGAAAGTACCCTGGACATTTTCATCTGAAAAATAAGATGTAATGATTACTTTACACCTTTGGAAATCCAGTCTTCATCTGAAAGGGAACAATTTCACCTCAAGACATTGTTGAGACTACATGGAATTATAAAGTTACCTTTTAATAAAGGCACCTTGTTAATTTTTTTTTAAATTTTTTAAATGTTTATTCATTTTTGAGAGACAGAGACAGAACGGTGAGTGGGGAGGGTCAGAGAGAGAGAGAGGGAGACCCAGAACCTGAAGCAGGCTTCAGGCTCTGAGCCCCACGTGGTGCTGGAACTGTGATCTGACCTTAGCTGAAGTCTGACCGTTAACTGAGTGAGCCACCCAGGCGCCCCCCCCTTGTTGATTTTTATATAAAGATATTATTAGTTGAAACACAGATAAGTCATATATTGCACTAGAAATGTACTCTCAATTTATTTCATCGTAGTGCTTGAGTTTGGAAAGTTGTCTTAATGCAATCGCTGTCTGCTTGGTTAAGCAAAAGAGAGGAAGAAGGAAAGAAGGAAGTGAGGGAAGGAGGGAGGGAGAAAATAAAACAAAAGACATTCAAGGGGAAGGGAAGGAAAAGAAAAGCTGTCCTAATTTCATATATCTTAGATCTGTAATGGGCAACATTATACTCTCTAACATCAAAATATAGGAAAAGTTCAAGAGATACAAGATAAAGCTTATTAAGAAATTTGGTTTGTCCAAGAACTGATTCTTTTTCCATTAGATATCTTCTAAAAGGTCAAGATGTATTGAAACACTGAGTATAATTAGCTGTATTTGCGATTTTTCTCAATATGGTTCACAATGTAGGAAATGCCAGCATTAACACCAACAAGAGCGTCCACACATGCAACTGTCCAAACTGCAAACATATGAGGGCAAAATATCAGCAAATACTTTAGAAGTAAAGATACAACACACACACACACACACACACACACACACACACACACGAGAGTGAAGATAGTGAATAATTTTAATTATACTGTTTTTATATCCTCAATAATACTGTTACTTTAATCTATACTTTTTAAAAAAAAATTAAAAATTAATCATTTAGGTGAAAATGTTTATCTTTAGGTACCAGTAATAATTAAGCTTATAAGAAATTATGAATACCACATTTATCAAGAATAAATATGATTTAATTGTGCCACCAAGTTAGAGCTTATTCCAGAACAAATAAATCTGCAGAACAAATAAAATCTCCCATAATTTTAAAGAAAATTTTAAGACAAAGAATATATGCTAATTATAATGCATATTTTCATTTCATTGGAATATAAGAAAGTATTTTTGGCTATCTATATGTATAAATTAGTATGTGATGACTCATATTCCAAAAGGTCTTTCACATTGGAAAAGCTTTATCTCCATGTGTGAGACACTGTCTTAGGTGCTAATGATATAAAAAAAGTCCCTGAACTCAATGTACTGGGAGATAACTCTTGTATTAAAAGAATTACAACTTGGTTGGGTAAATATCGCAGCGGAGGACTAAGAGAAGTCCTGGTAGGTACCCCTAAGCCAGACTCATTGATGTTGGAGCTGAGAGGTGAGCAGGAATTGGCTGGCAAAATATGGCTGTGCTTATGTAAACAGGAAAGAGAGCACTTTCCAGGCAGAGAAAACAGAAGTGCAATCTTCATTTATTCCATGGATCCCTTTCTGACTCCTATACACCTACCCAACTCTTTAGATTTGTTCTCTTTGAACACAAACTGTATTTCTGTATCCTCAATGCCTGGAATAGGGCTTAGCTTTTAAGAAATAATGAGGAGGCAACCCGGTATAGTGGGAAGAATATCGAATTGGGAGTCAAATCTGAGTTTAAATTCCATATTTGGCACTTACTAGTATGACACAGGGTGAGTTATATAATCTTTTCAGACTCAGTTTCCTAATCTGTAAGATGGGTATACCATCTTGCATTTGATAGATATTATGAGGAGTAAATAAGATAATATAAAGTATGCATTATCAATTTTAGAATAAGTATTCAGTATGTGACAGCTGTAGAGGAGAGATTTCTAGCTATTTTATCAAAATATGTTCTATCCTTCTACTTTAGATAACGAATGAATGATTTCCAATTGAGCACTTAACTTTCTGAAATTATACTTACATTTCCCAGCCTACCTTGGGTCCAGGAGTGATAATATGGATAAGTTCTGACCAGTGAGAGACTAATGGAAAATTTATTTTCTTCCTGCTGGTTGGAATATAGACGTGATAGCTGGAAATTAAGGAATAATTTTAGACTGTGAGATGGGTGGTGGAGCTTTAAGAAAAAGAGAGTGTAGGGTGCCTGGGTGGCTCAGTCAGTTGAGTGTCTGACTTCAGCCCAGGTCATGATCTCACAGTCTGTGAGTTCGAGACCTGCCTTGGGCTCTGTGCTGACAGCTCGAGCTTGGAGCCTGCTTCGGATTCTGCATCTCCCTCTCTCTCTCAGCCCTTCCCTCACTTGTACTCTGTATCTTCTCTCAAAAATATAAATAAACATTAAAAATTAAAAAAAAAAAAAAAAGGAAAAGGGAGTGTGAATCGTTTATTCCACAGTTCACTCTAGGAGCCCTACAGCCCCTACTTCTGAACTTTTTCCAAGACAGAATAAAACTGTATTAGTTTGTTTTTTCTGATATCAACTAATATAGCAGTAGGGGCAGCAGCAGTAGTAGTAGCAGTTATTAGCAGGGATGGCAATAGTAATATAAGTGGTAACTCAATATTCCAACACATACGGTTCTGAGAGAGTGTGGTATGGGGCTGGAGTGAAGACAGAGTGGAGTGAGAGAGTCAGATGAAAACTAGTAATTCATGTTATGAACTGTGGACTGTAACTACTGATTCATTTAAAGCAGGAGAATAAAATGTTTAAATTTCATTTGGGATAGCTCACTTTGCCTAGGGCAAAAAGGGTTTAGAAGCATTCTGCCCTGAGATGAAGAGGCAGGATTCAGAAGGTCTAGTTAGCAGGTTTACTCAGACATTCAAAAGAGAGAGATGCTGATGGTCTAAGCAGAGGCCGTACATGGAGTCATGGACTTGGGTGGCTGTTCCTAGACACTCAGAAGACAGATGTTGTAAAGGACCATAACTTTTTGGATGTCGGGGGTGAGTTAAGCAGAGGAGGCTAGAACAAGTCTGTTTCTGAGTTTGGGAATTATTGGCAGAGTGCATATTTGGGATGCAAGATGATTTCTGTTTTGGGAATGCCAAGTGAGGTACTTGAGGAGCATTCATTTTGAGATGACTAATAGGCATTTAGGCACTCATCATCACTGCCACCGCCACTTCATTATCATCCTCGTTAGCCTCATTTCCCTACAAACCAAATCATTAGAAGAATTTTTTAAAGTAAATTCTTCACATAGACGTGAAAAATAGAAATATTTTCTACAAGTGTATGGTGTTATTTTTTAAAACTACTTACAGTCGCTAGGTTAGTTTTAGAAGGATAGCATGCCATAGTAACAGAGAATTCTACAGTCACCACACCTCTCAATAATTTACTTACAAAGAGTTTTAACTTGGCAGAAAAAGACATATCAGCCATGTAATCTTGGACAAACAACTGTCTCCTCATCTGTAAAACAGGCATGCTGATCCCTACCCTAAAGAATATCAGTAAGATTCACTGAAATGAATGTCCTTTCATTAAGGACAGGCCATCTATTAACATTTTGATATATATACTCTTTATGATATCATTTTAAGCACAATGTCCATGTTTTGTAAACATCTGTTACATGTAAAGGTTGTACAAGGTGATACCAATGGTTGTGTGATTTCCCAATTTTACTTAATATTTCAAGACTCAGTTTCTTATTGTCCACAGTTACTTTGTGAGGACTTTTCTCAATTGTAGGGAATAATGACTCAAATTACTTCAACTAAGAAGGAGTTCCATAAAAAGACATACCTACTAGAATGTGAACCCCAAAGTCAGCTAAAAGAAAGCAACAACATTTCTCATACTTCTTCCGGGGTCAGCAAAGCCATGCTCACACTCTGTCCTTTGGTCTTGGTCACTCCTTCCCTTTCAATGAATCCACACTTCTATTTCATTTTTCCCTGAAGACCACCTGCTCTATCTAGTCATTGCTTCTATTTTCTCATAAGTTAAACTTGCAAATGGATCTTGACTGCTTGTGGCCTCAACTCACCTCGTGCCATTCCTGTTATATTTATTTTGACCAAGCACGGTATAAAACATGGCACCTGCCTCTCAACAGAGTCTTGGCAGCAGATCTTTCATCAAAAGTGGTGTCGGAAGGTGAGCAGTGATCATCTCTTTTAAGTTTATACTGCGTCATCAAAATTATTTCAGGCGAAACCAAAACAACAAAACATAAGGAAGTCAGCACAATGAGTTTGACTCATCTATTTTGTGAATCAAGTATAGACCCATATTTTATTTTGGCAGCCTGAAGTTATGTAAACCAAGAACAAAACCTCTCCCAAATAGAGGGGGATGATAGGAGAGAAATAGAGTTGAATGAAGATTGGAATTTAAGCATTGGCATAAGGACTATCAATGGACTGAAAAAGCAGTTCTAAACAAAACATTACACAAATAATATTTTAAAAAATAAAGTGTTTTTCTAATCAACAAAGGAATAAAAGTCCCCAAACATTAGTCTACAAAATATACCAAAAGCAAAACAAAACTTCTCCTTTGATCACCAATAACCTGAAGCTCAAGAGAACTTTGTTGTCATTTAGGTAATTTAGGCCACATGGGTTTTCCCAAAGATTCCCCCTTTAGAACTAGTAATTTATACTCTTGTGGTATCATATGGAAGACTAGGTAGCTGGTGTCTGAATAGATGAAAATTAAGTTTCAGGCATATCTCCAAGTCATTTACTTCTCTTCATCTCATCCCACTAAAATATTCTCAGTAAAGCATTAAATAATACAATTAATTTTCATAATCCAGTTAGTATTTCAACAAAAGACTCATGTGCTTCATCGATATTTTGGTGGCTGCTTTTTGAGTTTATTGATAGAACACAACAAAAAATCTACTATAATTTTATTTTACCAATTGTCTACCAATTGTCTAAATTATTATCAATAGTTTTATTAGCTTATATCTGACTTAGCAATACAATTTTCTGGATTCCTAGATTCACCTTTTACCCTTATGTAGATTTCTCAAAATCTAGTCCAATTCAATATAAAAGGTAAAGCAACTTAGATCTAATACACAGCTAATAAGTGCATGGCTCTTGCCATTTTAATAAAAGATAAAATAAGGAAAACATCAAGAATATAAATTATTAGTTTTGTTTTTTAAAAACTTAAGCTTCCAGAGGACAAGAATGTTATCTAATATATATAGAATGTTGTGCACTGTTGGCACTTGGATATTAAAATTCAATATTTACAAGTGGAACATAATTTACTGAGCCATTCCAATGCACAAGCAAATGGAATGTATTGAATATCTTGGGATTACTGAAATGCACTTTGATTTTATGCAACATCTTGTTAACTTTATCTGTTTTTCATAGCTCTTTTCCATTAGAGGGAGGGCGAGGGGAAAATTGGATCAAGGTCCTGGTTTTTAATACTAGGCATCAACACTATGAAAAAAATCAAAGACACATTAATAAACTAAATATTACCTCCCACTGCTCTCTGGCTACCAGGCACACACAGTTCTTTTCACTGGACTCCTAAGAGGGCCTTCAATAAAGTAAAACTGTGAGTTTGACATTTCTCTTGCTCGCTGCCAGGAAATTCTAAATTGAGTCCCAGTTGTTTTTCAGATTAATCCATTGGAGAGAACAGAATCTGAACACGGTATTTTACAACTTTTTGAAAATTAATTTAGGCTGACTTTAGGTTTGAGTACATATAATGTAATGTTATATATATATATATATATATATTCTTAATTATAAAACATTCCTCTTATATCAAACACACACTAGTTACATGACTGTTAAAAAGACAAAGTAGGCATTTTTAATATGTAAGAACAAATTTGCAATGAATAATAGAAACCAAATGTTTATAAAAATATACAGCCAAAACATGCCGTATTTTAAAAATTGGTCCGCTTATAAGAATTAACCTATTTCCTCTCCTAAAATCATAAAAGAAAGAAAAGCATCTAGTAACAGCTTAGCTATTTGTGTTACATCTGGTAAGAAAGTAGTACTTTTTTATGAAACCTTACTTCGCGAGTCTTGATGCTTTGAGTCTTCATTCATATGTCAACCAGGTAAATGCACAACAAGGTGCATTTTAAAATCAAAAGATGCTAGTCATTTCCATATTTGCTTTCTGATCTTTTCCAACACACTCTGGGAACGGCTCCCCAGGAAGGGCAGCGCAAAGCCTTCAGCGCCTAAGAATGCAGTGGGTTCATTCCCTGGATGTGTGCTGCATGAAGCACATTACACCTGGGCAATTCCTATTGATAGAAATTGAATGGAATTGCACTTCCAGGCTTTTTAAGAGCTTATTTGGTGCTTCACATGAGACTTTATTAAAAATAGCGCAGCTCTCAAAAACCTTTTAAGGCAATGGATGCTTTTTAAAAATCTAATAAATATGGATGGCTGATTAAGGAACGTATTTTATAGACTGTATGTTAATGCTCTTTTTTTTCTCTTCGTTTTCTATCTTTCTTTTCCCTTGCCTTTACTCAGACATTCAAGTAATAAACTGACTTTTTAAAAAAGGTTCCACTGGGGCGCCTGGGTGGCGCAGTCGGTTAAGCGGCCGACTTCAGCCAGGTCACGATCTCGCGGTCCGTGAGTTCGAGCCCCGCGTCAGGCTCTGGGCTGATGGCTCAGAGCCTGGAGCCTGTTTCCGATTCTGTGTCTCCCTGTCTCTCTGCCCCTTCCCCGTTCATGCTCTGTCTCTCTCTGTCCCAAAAATAAATAAACGTTGAAAAAAAAATTTTTTTTAAAAGGTTCCACTATTACCTATATCACAAATTCCTTCATCCTAGTGGGAAATCTGTCTTTTCTTTGTCCTACTCTAATCAATCATAAATAAATAGTAGTTTCAATTTATTGAGAGCTTACCAAAAAAACAGGCTGAATTCATTTTCCTAACCACCTTTTAGGTAGATATTATTCCCAGTTTACAGAGTGGAAACTGAGGCTCAGAATGTTTATTAATTTGCTCACTATCACAAATCCAGTAGGTGGCAAGGCTAATATTTGAAAATAGGCTTTTGGTACTTATGATTACTGGTGTGGTAATAATAGTAATGTTAGGTACCCTGCAAAGTAGTTCTCCAATATTGTCTCCTTTAATCCTTATTTGATTGTATCAGTCTCATATTCTGACTCCTAAGTTGGTGCTTCTTCCTTTATCAACAAACAAAGTTGACCAAAAATTAAAGGGTTTTGTTGAGCAACATTCAGGTGACCTTGCAATGGGAGTAAATGATAGTAACTCTTCTTATGGACTTGGCCTTTTATCTACAGTTCTGAAAGCAAAGAAAAATGTTTTCTCGCAAATCTTGATTCCAGACAATTACATGTCATTCTTTTCTTCCTCAGCCAATTTCAGGTTTAGATGTTTACAAAGAGAAACTTCCTGTGAAACTATCATTTTCAGGAAACTTGTTTTTTGGTTTTATTTTTTGTCTTTACCTTAGGAAACCTGGGCAGAAAATAGAAGAGTCAGTGAAGTGAGGAGTGGGATGACATGAGCCAGGTGGCACTGGGGGTCTTGGAAACCCATGCATGCACACCTGACAGCCTACAGAGGGAGCTTAGCAAAGCTTCCCAGGCAAGATGGAAGGTCAGGTTTCCCAGAGTGCACTTATCTGAAAGGGTGCTGAGAGCACAGTAAACTGATTTCTCAGTTTTACTGTTTTTTAAATGGGGGTGGGACATGTCTGACCAATGTCTTAAAATATCTAGGTAGGTGATAAATTGAACCTTTCTTATAAAGAACTGAAACTGAGAACTTTGGTAAAATCCTTGTAGCAGAGGAGTAGGCCTTAGTTGAGATGACTACCACATTCCTAACTGAAGATAACTGGGAATGATTCTCATCCTCCCTCCTTTTATGGTCTTTCTTCTCTTCAAGCTATGTCTTTTCTAATTCTACCAAAGGTGAAGGAGAGGTTCCATCATTCTCATTACTGAGTTATATCCGAAGGATGAATTATTGTTCTAGCTCTAAATCATTTTTTTCAGATTTTTCTAAAAGATTTAATCTTCTCACATTTTATTTTATTGCGTTTCTGCCAAATACTCCCTAATTTTTAATGTTCCCATAAATATGAATTCCCAAATATTAAAGACCATTTTACCTAAATACCACAGAAAGTGATTATCTTTTAAAACACATACTCTCTCTAGTACACCATTTTGGAACCTATTAAATGTAATTTAACTTAAAAGTTTATTTTATATTTTCATGTAAAAGAAGAAAATAAAATCTAAAATTAGAGTTCCTTAAAGGTAATGTTTCTATAATTTTAGAAGTGCTAAAATACAAAATAATCACATAGAAAAAGTTCGAATTGCATTACAAATTAGAGGACTTCTATGCAATAAAATCTTTTGATAAGTAAAAAACATTTATTCTGTACATAGAAAATGATTGTTTTATTTTAAATTGATAGAAATTAGCTATAGCTAAGTATATGTAATTTATCAAGTGACTCCTCATAGGTCAGCAGAGAGTAGTTTAAAGGACCTTTTAGAGAAAGATTTTTTTTTTTAGATAAAATGTTTCTTTCTTGGTGACCTGGTCTCATGTGGTTGCAGAATTCATAGCTCTCATCTCTTTGACTATATCCATGGGATAAAAGGATGACTTCTACACCTTATGACACAGACTCCATTAAATGCTTACTGCCACACATAGGGACCAAATTTTTAAGGCAGGGTGGTAACATAATCTTTGGAAGATTGGATCTTGTTACCTGTTTCACAACAGCCTTCTGAAAATTATTTTGGTCAATTCATTGACTGAAAGAATAAGGTCTTTCTGCTCTGTACCTTTCTCTTTATCTATAAGACATTTATGTATATGACTCATTATTTCATTCTAAGAATATACCAAAACACAGTCTAAACACTAATGAATTATTTTTCTATGTGGTAAAACTTGATTGTATTAGTTGTTTTTATTTCTTGTTTTCCTATTCAAATATCACCCTCTTAAAATAGGGACACTAATAAAAAAATGAATTATCTCTTGTCAGAAAAATTTCTTCTGCTAAGATATTTTTTCTTGAAAAAACTAAAGCCTTATTAATGTATATCAATCAGAAAGATATCTTTGAATTTTTGCATCATCTGAATAGTGGAGTATTTTCAAAGACATCAAGAAGCCACGGTGCTCTTTAGAGAGGACAATGAATAGGAATCTGTATACAACTTTATCAGGTACACTAAGAACAATGTAACTAGCAGAAAATATTAATTTATGCAAATTTCAGCATTGAGAACTAATAAAAACTACTTGTAAGAAATGATGCTTCCCAGTTTGTCTATTCCTATTAATTCTCTAGTTGCTTCTTCATTATATCATCTGCTTGTGCTACTTGGCAAACACTACCAGTACCAAATTTATAGGGAGAAAAGCATAAAATAAAAGTATAAAATTTAGGAAAGCATTTTACTTTTTCCTGGGAATTAGTAAAATAAGAAACAACAATTTAATTTTACTTTAAGACTACCTTACCTTAATTCAGTTCTTAGAAAATTAGCAATTTATGACAGCATCGATTTAAAGCAGTTAAGCCAAAAAACTAATTATAATTATGTTGTGAAGTAGAAATTCCTTTGGAAATGTGATCTAAAGCATAAAGAGAATTAGAAATGCCAAAAAGAATAATTACTACTTTTTCTTAAATATCCACGCTTTACCTATATCATCTCATTATATCCAGTCAATTATCAACCAAGATGGGCATTTGGATTCTCATTTTACAGGTAAGTAAACTGAGGCTCAGGTAAACTAAAACAGGCACAAACATTAAAATGTTTCTAAAAGATCATTGAACTACTAATTGGCAGAAAGAGGATTTGAACAAGTTTTAGAGAGAAAAATGGGAGTTAGATTGGAATCCGTTTAATAGGTTAAATAGAATTGGTATTTCAGAAAGGTAGAACTGAAAAATTCATTTACAGACTACACAAATAAGAATGCCTATGAATTTCCAAAATGTCCATTTAAAACTTTTCAACCAAAAAACAAAAACCCTTCCTAACCATAGCTGACAAGAAGACTCTTAGAGGTCTGATAATACATTAATGAAGAGTCAACTGCCACTTCCATAGTTCTAGGCAGTTAGGTTCCCATCCATAACTGGCTATTTCACCATTAATTCTGAGATCAGAATTTTGGAATCTGAATATCTTATTAGCATGGGACTCATGGTAATGGTGATGTCGATTGTGCCCACCTCATTGTAGTTTTGATTTGCATTTCCCTGATGATCAGTGACGTTGAACACCTTTTCATATGTCTGTTAGCCATCTGTGGGTCTTCTTTGGAAAAATGTCTATTCATATCTTATGCTCATTTCTTAACTGGGTTATATGTTTTTTGGGTGTCGAGTGGTGGTGGTACAATCCATGTTCATCAGGGACACTGGCCTGTAACTCTAAAACAAACAATCCATAAAATTTGTATGGAACTACAAAAGACCCCAAATAGCCAAAGCAATCTTGAAAAAGAAAAGCAAAGCTAGAGGCATCAGCTAGTTTTGTTGGTGGTTGTGCTATGAGAGATCC
The DNA here is from genome assembly GCF_016509475.1 of Prionailurus bengalensis. NCBI lineage: Eukaryota > Metazoa > Chordata > Mammalia > Carnivora > Felidae > Prionailurus > Prionailurus bengalensis. The sequence continues at coordinate 50,181,978 of NC_057358.1, forward strand.
AGTATTATACGGGAGAGGTTGTTTATCATATGGGTGGACTACTATGAAAGGGTGAATATTCCAAGGCAAAAGGGATTTTCTGACAAAGAAAGGAGGTGTGGCATCAAAAGGAAGACAGGGTGGGGAGGTAGGAATGCAATGAAGGGAAGGGTATATGAGAGAAGTAAGAGTGTTTTAAAGGATAATTTCTGATGTATGCAAAGTAGGTTGACACTGATTCAAAGTGATCCAATAATAAATAATATTTATACCATCTCTTTACTCCATGTGACTTGGAATAAGACTGGATTCTTTTTGGTAATCTACTGAGTTTATATGTCTGTCTTGTTCCTCTGGTATAATAGAAGGTTTTTTAAAGAAAAAAAATAGCTAATGTTGAGTGAATAATTTTCAGGTCTGTAAGAGTCATTGAATTCTGTCAAATGCAAAAACATAGTTTTTACAAAGGATGGGTTTAACAAACTATACACAAATGATTTTGACATTACATTTGAACAAAATTTTATAATTAAAATTTTAAATTAATATTAAAAAATACTGACAGAAAAAAAGGAAGTTGAAATCACAGGTAAACATACTAAATGAAAATAAATGATGCTAGACTAACCTGTCATTTTATGGTAGTATTACTAGACTGAGAAAAATATAAGGCCTCAAACACAGACATGTTTCTTTGACTTAAAGACTTCTTCAAGAATTCGAACTCCTTTGAACCCTCTATTTTGCCATTTTATGGCCTTTGTCTTTGAACCTTCCCTCATAGGAAGTAATATGGTCGTCGCAGCAAAAAGTCCCTGAGCCTCTCCTCAAGGGGCATTTTATCATCAGGAAATTTATTTCCCAAAAGTTCTAAGCTAACTTGCCTTTAGGTCTTTTTGGCTAGTTTCAGAGAGCCAGGCTCCTTCTATTTTATGGCTCATCTAACTTTAACAAATGCCTTTTAAGTTCACTGTGCTAGCTTTCTCAAGCCAGCTTTAGGGGGAAGAGAGGAGGAGATGATATCTGCTTCTTAAGCTCCTTGTCCTCGAAGTCATGTGTACCATGTCCCAAATTATTACATAGGTAAGAGCTAATCACTTGTCCTCTCTCTTCCCCACCCAGATGGAAAAGGTTTGAGAAACATAAACCTTGACTAAGCTGAACTTCCCAGCAGCAACCAAACTGTGAACATGAAGGAAATATGTGAGTCAGATAATCAAATAGTTTGATGGTGGAATGATTGCATTTCAAGAGTTCTGATTATGAATACATTATCACCCCAGAGGTATATCTCTAACAGGAAATTGCAGGATATATCAGCATTTTTACTAATGACTTGTTTGAGGATATATGATGGCATGGTAATCAAATTTTTAGATATCTTGAGAGGGAGTGCCAACACATTGGTTGAAAGTTCCAGGGTGCCCAAAAAGATTTTACAAGATGGCAACAAGGGATAAAAGTGGTGATAAAATTGCTAGAAATAAATACCAACTCATATAGTTAGGTCATTATATTCAGCAATGCAGTTTAATTGGGCAAATATTTATTTAGTTCTTATTATATTCAAGGCATTGTGCTAAGCCATGTATGGAATATTGGAAATAAGGGCTAACATATAAAAAGGAAAAAAGTAGTCTAAGGTGATTGAAAAAAACATATGTTTTATTAGTGTAGAGTCTCTCCCTCTCTCTCCATATGTGAGAGTTGGTTTTATATTTGTATGTACACATATATGTATTGTTTATGTACACATCTTTGGTTAAATTAGAACATTTATAATATACACAACATTCCAGAACATTTTAGACTGTGTTTTTCAGATTTTTGTCTTGGATTCTTGGTATAGAAATTTAAAAAGAAAACTGAACAGATTTGATTGCTTCTGGAAGAGTGTGATTAAGATGATAAGTGAATTTCAAATAACTCATAAGTATTCACTTATTTATTCATTTATTTGTGACTGAGTTTCCATTTTTTCCATCAAGAAAGTAGGATGTATGTATAAATGGCTACAGTATAAGGTAAAACATAAGCAGTGCTTTAAAAAATAATGTTAATAAAATTAGAGTGAGAGAAGAGAGATTTCCTCCAGCAAAAATGATAAGGAAAGATTTGTAGGTGGGAACTAAGTTGAATTGTTCTGTAAAGGTAGATAAATTGGGATACAGTCAAAAGGAAAGACAGGTGGGGCTGTATTCAAAAGAAGGAGGACAAAAACTGTAAAACAAAGATATTAGGAGAATTATAAACTGTTTTTAGTGGCAGCTTGAGTTGCATAAAGGAAATAATAGGGGAAACAGCCATTAAGTTATTTTGAGATAAAACTGGAGGTGATCCTCAATGTTGGGTTAAAACTTTTGAATTTTATTTGGGATGTAAGCAATCAACAAGCAATTATTATTTGTTTACTATTCATACAATAGAGGCTGTAAAGATCATAAAAGGTTTTGCATGTGTTTATATGAGAAATGGTAAACAATAACAGCAACAACAATAATTGTTGTTATTATTGGAGATATTTAACCTACAGAAGAGAAAATTTATGGTATGAAGCACTGTTCACATCTATTCATCTTTTTTTGTAAGCTCCTATACCTTCCCATTCCCTAAACTAAGACCAAGAGTTAGAAATTTCAGGAAGGCTATTTTTTGAAGGTAGGGTGTGCGTGTATGTGTGAGCATGTCATTATCAACAAAAACACCTTAAATGTACAATAAACCAAACTTAAGAGTGTTCACACCTAAGTCTGTGACCAATTGCCAGCATAGGAGGGTGATCAAAACATATGGAAAGTGCGACATGGGATTTCTAAGGTCTCTGTTCCAACCTAGAAGCACTATGATCTCATAAAATATGGAAGTTTCTTCATATTTCTTCTTTTTATAAAGACACATGATTTTCTGGAAATTTGGAGGGAATTTTAAGTCACTTAAAATTTAGGATTTATTCTAAAAATGATTGACTAAATATTGACTATTTATAAAGAGCTACTAGAAACCTGAAAAGTTTCCAACTGGTCCCTTTCCATAATCAGTTTTAAAAAGCCAAACATTGCAAAACAAAGCAGAAATACAATATTCAAACCTAAGCCATACAGGACATTTATTTAGGGTAGAAAACCAGCAAACTGTCACTTTTTTATAAGTCTTTGGAAGAAAGAAATGCTCGGATTTATTTCATTGTGTCATTATCTTTTTAATTCTAGTTAGTGGGAAGAGATTGTTCACTGTTGCTCCGAATCAACTTAAGGTTCAAACAATTCCTAAATAGTTGTCTTATAACAAACAGACCCTTGCTTATCATTCATAGTCTGAAGTTTTCATTGTGTCATTGGAGGGTGTCCATAACTGACACACATCTTGCCTATTAAATATCATTCTCCCAAACTTTCCAACATAAACACTCTAGTCACATCAAGGCAACACATTATTCATGCTAATTCCATTTTTGCCTCTCAACATTTTCTTGGAATGTCCTTCCTCTTATTTCCTAATTATAAAAATTTACTCATTCTATAAATTTTCTTGAAGCCTTCCTAACTAGTTTATCTTATGTCAGCTTCATCCTTCATTGACCTTGACATAGTAATTATTGTCTGTATTTCATATCTTGATACTTAATCATATCTAAACTTATGCAACTCTTCGTTTATTCCATATTGGTTTTATTTTTCTTCCCAGTGAGAACGTATGTTCTACAAGGTCAGATGACACATCATACATCAATTCTGCATTCCTTAGAATATGTAGAATGGTACTGGGAATTCAGTGTTCTAAATTCAGAATGAAATAAGAACAAAGTAGAATTCAGTTGAATTGAATTTAATAAGGTTTTTTATATTTTCTTTGACTTTGAAAATACTGTTTTGACAAAATAATAATTTTTATTTTATATATTCTTTCTAAATTATTAAAAAATAAAAAAACACTTAAAAGATTTAGTTATTATAACTTTCTTCTCTTTTTACCATTATTATTCTTATTTGCTCTCATCTGACATCACTGTTACCTTTCTGTACTCTTGCTTTTATGGAGCACTTCCTCACAGAAGACTAGGATTTGGTCAAGAGGGAAGAAAAGTGGGGTTTATTGTAAGAGGAAGTATGGGGTATAATAAAACAAATAATATGTCTTTTTTTAACTGCTAAAGAGAATAATAGCATGCTTACTTATATCTGCAGCTATGAAACTATGAAAATAATAGTATCTGTGTGTGGGGTAGAATGGGAGGGTGACCTGAAAATTGAATGTGTAACTTTTTGATCAGGTTATATCAGAGAGATTTTAAGTTATATAAAGCAAATCAATAATTCGGCTTCCATTTTTGAAACTGAGCTTCCAATAGTTTGAATTTCTTGTGTTAATACAAACTATGGCAGACTGTGAGCTCACGGAGACTAGTTAATTGCCTTGTTTCTATTGCTTTTTAAAATTTTATTTTGGGGGCGCCTGGGTGGCTCAGTCGGTTAAGCGTCCGACTTCGACTCAGGTCACTATCTCACGGTCCCTGAGTTCGAGCCCTGCGTCAGGCTCTGGGCTGATGGCTTGGAGCCTGGAGCCTGCTTCCGATTCTGTGTCTCCCTCTCTCTCTGCCCCTCCCCCGTTCATGCTCTGTCTCTCTCTGTCCCAAAAATAAATAAACGTTGAAAAAAAAATTAAAAAAAAAATCCAAAAGAATGGATTCAGGGCTGACTCTGGAGCCTGTGCTCTTTACCATTACACTGATTCTTAACACTTGTGGCTTCAGATGTGCTTGTACTTTACTTCTTTCTCTGGTAGAGGTACTTTACCTGATCTTCCTCTCTGGCTGTTTCTTCTCAATTCCTCTACCTTTCTATCATCTTTCTCTCACCTTTCTCTTACTGATGCTGGGTCTGGTCTTTGTTTCTGCTCATCTTAGTCATTAGGAGTAAGGGCTACAATAAGCTCCCTGGCTTCAGCTACCACCCACATCTGGTGACTCTCCCATCTGATTTCCAGTTCTAGCTTCCCTTTGGAGTCCCAGATTTATACATCCAAAATGTCTGATACTTTATTTGATGCTTCATTTCATCTGAGATTCTCTTATCCTTCCTTGACAATTAGCTTCCATTTGCTGTTTTCCATCTTTGTAAATGGCCCTATGAAATCCGGAAGCTTCCCTTCCTTCTTATTAAGACAATTTCTTTTTCTACATGCTCAGTGCCACTCCCTTAGTTCAGCCATTTGTTATTTCTCCCCCAGTTTACTGTAGTGTCCTTCTTGGTGTAAACTTCTAAAATTCCTCCCAACACCCATGTTTCCCTGCTGGTTTCATGAGTTAGACTCTCCTGCTGGGCCTGACTGGCCATGAGGCCAAGTTTCATCCAAGTTCTGTGAGCGGATATGAGGTGTACAAATTCTGGCTCATGTCTTTTAGGAGAAATCTACTTCCTCTAAGATCCTATTTCTCCCTTCTGCTGGAAAATAGTAAAAAATGAATCAGTGGCCAGTTGGATTCCAGCATGACTTTGTGCAGCATGGCTTTCTCCTGCCCCAGATGACCTCTTGCTTCTAGACTATAGGTTAAGGGGGGGGGGGGGGGATTCTTTGGTCCCATTTACAACATTGCATTTTAGGATCTTTTTATAGCAATTTAAACTATACCCTAAAGACTCCCAAGAATTACTTTGCCTAACTTTGGCAAAGTTGGAGGTGTGCTCCAATCCATCATCATTTGTTTAAATGAACAGAAGACTTTCAAACATGCAAATATGGTCAGACCAATCCCCTGTTTAAAATTTACAAGTGGTGCTTGTTTTGTTTTATTTTCAAATTTTCTAAAATAAGCATATATTGATTTTATAATCAAGAGGAAATGAATTAAATAAATCTATCAGTGACTCCCTCAAGCATTAAAAATAAAGTTCAAGTTGCTTAACAGGGCCTAGAAATCCCTTCCTGTTCTGCCTTCTGACTATTTCTAGAACCTTAACTTTTGCCACAGCCTCACAAGCCCCCAGGCACATGAATCTTTCAGTCCTTGAATGATGACAAGCTTTTATACATATCTGTGTCTTTACACCTTCCGATCTCTCTGTCTGGATGCCTTTCCACGTTTTTTTTTTTTTTTGCCAGGCTAATGGCTACTTGTCTTTCAGACCTTAGATCTAGACTCAGGTCAAGTATCCTACACTCCATAAAGCCTTTTTAACGTCTTAGTCCCAATTAAATGTCCCTCATCTGTCACCAAATCCTGTCTGTATTTTTATCAGGCATATTTCATAGGAAAGTTATTTCCCCACCACACATGGTCTATTATCCCAGAAAAAAATACTCTCATTTAACCAGGTTCTGTGTCCCGTATCTACATTTCTATGGACAGTTGGTATTCAGTTTCTTTTAATTGAATAAAGAGAACATACATTTTTTTTTTTAAACATTGGGTCCAAAGAGACCTTATTCTCTATCATAATTTCTACATTTCAGCCCATACTAACTCCTTGTAAAGACACACAACAGTAGAAATATTTAAATGAAGTTTATACCTAATATAATTAAAATCCTATTAGAAATATTTATTTTCTTTCAATGTTAGCTTTCTTCAAAGACTTTTAAAACTTTAATACCTTGGGAGAATTTAAGAAGTTCCCATGAAACATTACCTTTGATTGTTGAAGAGACAACATTTTTATAAGAAATGGGTATTACACAAAAAAAAAAGGTTTGCAGTGTTTTATATAGCAGATAAATAAAGGATGAATGAATAATGTTTTGGCTTTGGTAAATATGCAGTTTATCACACATTGAAAGACAATTTAGTTTAAAAGTATTCTCAAAAGCCAGTGTTCAGCTCCTTAGAACCAAAAGAAATAAAATTTAACAATTTGCCACAGTCTAGAAATCTCTCAGTTGTTAGATTTCTTTGGTTAGGACAAAATTTTAAAATATTCCACAAATGGGAAAAACAGCTTACTCCTTTTTAAAAATATCCACACCCAAACAGTATAAAGCTATTCCAAAATTTCAGAATATGAATTCTAAAGGAATTAACATTCCATTGTTCAGGATCTTTTGGAATATGATGCTTGATAGACCAATAATTTCATGCGAGTTAAATATGAAACTGTCTCAGTATGTGCTATTTTATTTATTTTTTAATGCTTATTCATTTTTGAGAGAGAGAGAGTTAGAGCACAGGTAGGGGAAGGGCGTACAGAAAGGGAGACACATAATCTGAAAGCAGGTTCCAGGCTCTGAGCTGTCAGCACAGAGACCGACATGGGGCTCAAACTCATGGACCATGAGATTATGACCTGAGCCAAAAATCGGACACTTAACCGACTGAACCATGTAGGCGCCGTGTGCCATTTTAAAATTACAAGAAAAATTCCTATTTTCCTAGATTCTTTATTCTTCACCTAGACTGGGTTTGTACATAAGGAAGAGTTCAGTAAGCTATTTCTCTGTCATTTATATATATTTATTTGTTAGGCTATGAATATAACCACATTAATGATTTCTGCTGCAATCATATAAGTGTATTTCAGTCAAGGAACAATTGTGTAACATAGCCATCTTCATGGATGCACAGTGTATGTAGTCACATATTGATTATGTTTATCTTAGAAGGCCTTTTGCTAGGTTTAATGCTCTGCTATCACCAGTTTGAAATTCTTAATCATTTTTGAACAAGGGGCCTGGATTTTCATTTTGTACCGGATCCCACAAATTATGCTGGCAGTCATATATGTAGTTTAAGTAATTCTCCTGATTTTGAACTAATTGCCACAAGGTGCATAGCTAAAATGCCAATTTCCGAACAGTTACCCATAACAACAAACCTAGGGTCCTAGCTGTCTGCCAGGCTCCACTTGCCCAGCTTAGCTGTCAGGAGCAGCACGCAGGTTAAAAGAGAAAGATCCTCCTAAGTGTCAATCCCTCCTGCTGGCTCAAGAGAACAAAGCTGGCAGGCAAAGTGAATCAGATAGCGTACTGTGCACGCCCAAGCTTCAGAATAAAGCCGATAGGTCTAATTTCAGCTTTACCAGCCTTGGTCGTGTCCCTTTAAGTTTACTAAGTCGGATATACCTGTAAGCAAGCAGTCTAATGTTTTTGTGATCTTGCTGCTGTGAAAGTATTTAATAATAAGCCTCAGAAGTTGGAGGTAAGAAGGAAATCTATGATGTCTAATGCCAAGGTGGTGTTCAATGTGTTGAAAGTTGATTAAATTTCCTTTTAACACCCCTTGAAACTGACATTTTGCTACCGTTTAAATTTTTTTCCCTCCAAACTATTTTTTATACCCATGATTTAGAGTGATATACAGCAAAGCAGTGGCTATGAATTGGCTCAAAATGATTTGAGGGGTAATGAGCAGGGATTGAAAAAAGTCTGCTCCTGTTCATTTAAGGAAAGTAAAGCTAACTTTATCCTGCAACCGCATGCCAAGGCAGGGTCAAAGATTTGAGACTGCTCAAATAGTGCCATCCAAATTTTATCGGTTTGAAGTGATAACTAGGTTCCAGAATCCCATAGATTGATAAAAGGAAAATATATTTAAATAGATTAGTGCATTCTCAGCTATCAGTTGCAAAATTGCTTGCTATATTCACACGCTTCCATTTTTAAAGTTACATCTGTTTTAATCGAGATAGTCTAAATTTGAAAATTAATATGACATACTTCTCTATTTTATATCTAAACGATCTGATTTTTAAGGAGGATTATTGTTTCCATATGTATGTCTATCATAGGAAAATGTGAAAGCCAGACCTGAAACCCTGTAATGCCACTGGTGATATATTTGTTGACATGTATGATGTATAGGCTTACAATTACTGTCTGGATGTACAAGTGATGCAGAAGAGAACACCTCATAAATGGAATAATGCAGCATCTTCTGTATGATCAACTATCAATCGTGACCATTATGAAAGCATTTATTTAGCACCGAGTGTGTACATTTATTTTTCTCCACCTCATTTTATTTTTTTGCTACATCAATAATTAAAAACAGAAATCCAACAAGACTTTCTTTTAATTAAAGCCTGAAATAATAACTACCTGTTTCCTTTGGCTTTTGAGGCTCACCCAATGGTTCTGTATTACCTGACACAATATCTTCTTTTAATAACAGATATTTTAAAACATGTTTTTATTTATTTTTGAGACAGAGAGAGACAGAGCATGAGCAGGGGAAGGGGAGAGAGAAAGGGAGACACAGAATCCGAAGCAGGCCTCAGGCTCCGAGCTGTAGGCACAGAGCCCAACACGGGGCTCGAACTCACGGACTGTGAGATCATGACCTGAGTCGAAGTTGGACACCCAACTGACTGAGCAACCCAGGCAACCCCCCCGTTTTTTTTAAATGTTTTTAATAACAGATATTTTAAAATATCATTCTATGGAGGAAGCATAGGGAAATAAAGGGGCAGAACAACCATGTGGACACTAGAATTTTAAAAAACGTGAAATTCTGACAAATGAGGTATATTTGTATGTGATAATAGAAAGTGGGAAATGGTCTTAATTTATGCAGAGCTAGCAGTCCTCCAAGATATAGAAGTATGGTATTCTTGTAAAATAATTTTCTATGTTAAAAACAGAATGGACTAATGTTAAAGAATCATACAAAGCATATCATTTACCTTAAATTCCCAGTAAAAGTCAAGACATACAGTCAGGGGGCACCTGGGTGGCTCAGTCAGTTAAGCATCTGACTGGCTCAGGTCATGATCATGTGGTTCGTGAGTTTGAGCCCTGAGTCAGGCTCTGTGCTGACGGCTTGGAGCCTGGAGTCTGCTTTGGATTCTGTGTCTCCCTTGCTCTCTGCCCCTCCCCGCATACGTTTTCTCTCTCTCTCCCTCTCTCCCTCTCTCTCTCTCTCTCTCTCTCTCTCTCATGCGCGCGCGCGCGCGCGCGCACACACACACACATACACACACACACACATAAATAAACATTAAAGAGAACACCTCATATACTTGAACAGACCATATACTTGAACAGACCTTAGAAATTCTAGCTTTGATAGGTGACAGAAGACAGAGGATGGATTGAAATGAAAAAAATAGTAATAGAGGAAGAAGCCATAGTTATGTGGTAGGCCTCTATAGGCAGTATCAGAATAGGAGTGGAAAACTTCTGGCCACACAATAATAAGTAGAGAAATCCAATACGTAATCTTCACAATATTTCTTATCATTGTATAATAAATGAATATAAATACGAATATGAACTATAAATATACCTTTATTATGGCATTACCTGCATTTCATATATTTCTGCTGTTAAATAATATTCTTATTCTACTGTTTAAGAGTTTCAATCATTCTTTATATCATGTTTCTATCTAACAGCCACAGAAGAAGTAGGATGCAAATGAAGACTGGTGACTCAAATACCATGAATGTCATTGTTGGAGGTGACATGATTTCCAAATATAGTTAATAACTCTTAAAAAATTTTCAAACTAGGGGCACCTGGGTGGCTCAGTCAGTTAAGTGTCTGACTCTTGGTTTCGGCTCAGGTCATGACCTTATGGTTCATGGGTTTGAGCCCCACATCGGGCTTCATGCTGACAGTGAAGAGCCTGCTTGGGATTCTCTTTCTCCTTCTCTCAGCCCCTCTCCTACTTGCTCTGTCTCTCAAAATAAATAAATAAAACTTAAAAAAAATTCAAACTAAATAAACTAAAATCTTTCAAAGATGTTCACTACAGTTACATTTCTGGAAAATCCAGTCTATGTAAAAATTGTACACATGTCAAACACAGACAAATTCTAGGCTCAGATAATTATAAAGAATGTTTTCATTATATGGATTTCTGATGGTGTTTTCAAAATTTGAGAAAAATGTAAAGGCATTTTCTTAATTGTGTGGCACTATCCTATTCATTGCAAGGCTTGAAGCATCTTGCTCCCCACTTATTAAGTGCCAGTACTACCCCTTTGTGACATTACTGTGACAAGATCACCCTTGAGAATTTCCAAAACACCCCCTAGTGAGAGGCACCACTTTTCTCAAGAAAACTAAGCTTATGTCTGTTTTCTTTTTCTTTTTCTTTTTTTTTTTTAAGAAAAATAGATTTGTGATAAATAATGTAGGCATACTTTCTAGCTGGGATATTTACATGTAGCCTTAAATATGATTACCATTTTAAATGGCTTTATTAAACATTTGTTCACTTATAAAAATCCAACTTCGTGGGGCGCCTGGGTGGCGCAGTCGGTTGAGCGTCCGGCTTCAGCCAGGTCATGATCTCGCGGTCCGGGAGTTCGGGCCCCGCGTCGGGCTCTGGGCTGGTGGCTCAGAGCCTGGAGCCTGTTTCCGATTCTGTGTCTCCCTCTCTCTCTGCCCCTCCCCCGTTCATGCTCTGTCTCTCTCTGTCCCAAAAATAAATAAACGTTGAGAAAAAAAAATTAAAAAAAAAAAAAAAAAAAAATCCAACTTCGTTATCAATGAATGTAAAAAATTTTAAGTTGGAAATGTTAATACTAACCTACCAATTTATATGACCAGCAGTAGCACAGTAATTGGTTTAAACAGTATGATTTCAAGTTAAGAAACTCATAGTTCAAGTTCAAGATTCAGTTATTTTTTTTTTTTACTAGTTGTGTGACCTAGTACAAAATACTTAACCTTTCTAATCTCTCTTCACTTCATCTGGAAGGTGGAGATAATAATGGCACTTAATTAACATTGTTATATTTTATAAAGGCAATGACGATTTTTAAAAACCTACTTAACAATTATCAATAGATATTAGCCATTGTTAATGTTGTTATAAAAGCAGTTTGAGATTTGAACTATATACTTCTTGACATAAGTATATACATATACTTATGAAACAAATATCAGAGGATATTAAGCTACCTTAAAAATATGGGCTCTATCAAAGTAGGTAATCCAAAACAGGTAAAATTTGCATTACAACAAGTGATAAGAAAATGTGTGAGATAGACATAAACTATTTTCCTCTTATAGAAATAACTTTTTTCCTGATTGTTCCAAACTTTATACAATAAATTCTTTTGTTTTCCTTTCAATGTCATGATTTTGTTGTCCCCATACTGGCTGAGAGGTGCCATAGCCAAACCCTGGTTTTGTTTCCACACCAGTGGTTGCACTCACAGTCATTAATTACTCAAATGCTTTTTGAGAATACCAAATTCCTTAGCTTCTCCAGAGTCAGCTAGCATTTTTTAAATATTTTTGAGTTATATTGAACACATTTTTCCCTCCATTCTAAACAATTCAAGCACCTAAACCAAAGTCATCAACCCAAATTATAAATGTTCCCAGAGTAAACATGTGGCACACATAAAAGTATGAATCTGTGGTGTTTCCTTTTAGCCCAGAGTATCTAAAGATTTCTTTCACAATTTAGTCATTTCGAGGGTGGAAATGAGGAAAAAAAATGCATTTTCCCAATCAGAACCGTGACTTAAACAGAGGTCTTCTCTCTCCCAGTTCCGTCTTCTGCTTTTAATTCACTGCAAAGCAGTTGGCTTCAGGTTGCTGGATATTTAAATCTTACGGATTGGTAATATGGTTAGCAATGTATTCTTTTTAACAAGATCTATTAAAATGACATTTGAGCATTGTGCCAGGGCTATTTATCTCTACAACTATAATATATATTTAAAACTCCATTTTTTTGCTATGCCAATACCCTTCATAACCCCACCATTTTATATGATTAATGATTACATTGGGAACAAATTAACTGGTTTGGCCTGAAAGTTAATTTTAAACCAATCTGTATTTACATAAACAGATCTCTTGGCAGGTTTGGGACTTTAACTACAAGATGGGATTATTGAAAGGATCCTGTGGATGGATTTATTAGTCTGTTGTTGAGTAAGTGAAATGTCTATTGGATCAGATGGCAATTTGTGTCCACTGCCGCCCCCCATCGTACTGACCCATGTAAAGGGTATAAGCACCGGTCCCTAACTTTCTCGGCTTTTTTATTTCAACCTTTGCTCTCTTCCTCCTAATCCCCAAGCCCCCATTTTCCTTATCCTGCTTTACTTTCTTTTCATAGCATTTTTACCACCTGGAAACATGTATTAACTTATTTATCTGTTTATTGCCTGTCTCTTCAATAGAAAATAAGCTCCTTTGGGGCCGAGGCTTTATTTTGGTCCCTGCTCTAACCTGTGCCTGGGAAATAGAACACAATAAATATTTGTCGGGAGAATGAATAAATCAAAGGCCTTTCTTAAACATTATTAATGTAATCGATTTATGAAATTCTTTTGTTGTTGTTGCCTCAAGTGGTCCAGTCTAGAATCATATTTTAACAGAGAAAAGCAGGTAAATTAGAGATTAATTGGGGAGCAGAATCATTACGTTATTTAACTCTAAGTGGAAATCTGGGAATGGAGAAGTCTTGTGAGACTAATTGAGGACATTTCTTACAAGCTTTCAATATACTCTTCTGGCATTCCAGAGAACTAAGACCTCAAGCCCTTGAAAAGCAACATGCTCACATTTGTATCTCCATCAGATGACTTTCTTTTTTTTTTTTTTTTTTTTTTTTTAAATTTTTTTTTCAACGTTTATTTATTTTTGGGACAGAGAGAGACAGAGCATGAACGGGGGAGGGGCAGAGAGAGAGGGAGACACAGAATCGGAAACAGGCTCCAGGCTCCGAGCCATCAGCCCAGAGCCCGACGCGGGGCTCGAACTCACGGACCGCGAGATCGTGACCTGGCTGAAGTGGGATGCTTAACCGACTGAGCCACCCAGGCGCCCCCAGATGACTTTCTTAAATCCTAATGTCAATTCTATTTACGACCAAAACGCACCTTTTGTATGCCACCTATGTATTCCCATTACTGGTGGGTAAGTTGGCGTAGTTCAGAATCAGTCTACCTGCCATTTCCAGAGTAGCTAAGGAATACATAGCTGTTTTCTTCAATTAGTAGTGTGACTTCCAACTTAGATTTGTAAGTCATTAAAGACTGTCATAGAAAAACAATTCTATTTACGACCAAAACACACCTTTCATATGCCACCTATGTATGCCCATTACTTGTGGGTAAGTTGGCATAGTTCAGAATCAGTCTACCTGCCATTTCCAGAGTAGCTAAGGAATACATAGCTGTTTTCTCAATTAGTAGTGTGACTTGCAACCTGTATTTGCAAGTCATTAAAGACAGTCATAGAAAAACAAGTCATGAATACTACCTCCCACACGGTACAAATGGAAGTTACTAAGCAAGCACAAAACAGATATCTGAGAACAGATATCTCAGAACGTGGTACCTTACAAATTGCAACATATATTGTCAAAATGATCTGATGCATTTTCTAAGGTAACCACATTTCCCCAGGAGGACTATGGATTCAAAATTGCATAGGCATCACATAAGGTGGGCTACAAATACATATATTTGTATTCCATGCTCAAAATTCCCCTTAAATTCATTCACATATGTAAAATAAAATACCTAATTAAATCTTACAGTAGTTGCTGTCAGGCCAAATATTCGGAAATTCTAGAAGAGGTAAGGGTCAGAATGGTCAGGGGAACAATGGACCAGCTTCCTGACCTCCTTCCTCACATTGGGGGACAGTTTTAGAGTGATCCAGAGAGCCCAGCTAGGAAGAAAGACAATCAGAATTAAGACTGCCCTTGAAAAGAGTTATGTCTGCGAAAGCAAATATAGTGAACATTTAATTGGTTTAAGGCACCAGACTGGGTCCCCTAAGAATTATTTTTGAGATCAGGTGGTACTGAAGTAGAATTCTGGTTCCACATGGAGTGTTGGTCCCAGAATCTCTATACAAATGAACTGCTTTTTATTCTTTCCATTGCCTTTTCCCTCTTCCAAATAACACACACACACACACACACACACACACACACACACACACACACATATATACTTAATTCAGAAAAGCATGATTTGGTTTAAAGTTCTTATTAAAGCTTAGAAAAAGTCACTAGTATATAATTCTGAGGTTCATAATTTCCCTTTAAATAAGCTATAGGTTAATGTGTAAAGACCCCTGTGGATTTTTTTCCTTTGTTTAAATAATATCCTGTAATTCAAGCCAATATACTTTACAATAGCATGTTAAAGGCAAATAGGAAAGCAGTTTAGCTCTAAATTAAGGTTTCTCCATCAGCATTTCTACTCACTCTGGATATTTTCTGATACAAAGCTTTGGTCTCTCCTTTCATGATGTTATTCTGCAGTAGTAAAGCAAGTAACCACAGCTTCATAATGCTAAGCACTCCAGTGGGAAACACAAACAGAGTGCATAAACCAAAGTATTCATTTCATGAGGTTTTATTAAAAGGCTTCACCTCTAAATTGAGCTGTCATACACTGTTGGGAAACTTTTTACCACAGTTTATTTTAACTATGTAAAACATTAAAGGAATGGAATTTCTTCAGCTTTTCATATAATGGGCATGACCTCTCTTACACACTACAAGCAATCTATACTGCATTTAATCAAATTGGCTGGCGAGTAAAATCAGGCCATATGTTTTCCCACTTTCCCCAATTCTCAGAAATGACCCCAACCTCGTTAACATGCTGTAGATTTTCATGTATACCCAGCAAGTTCTTTGGCGTTCTTACTGATGGACTATGCTGCATGATTAAAAGATATCCTTCAGATGAGAAGGACATTGAGTAATTTATAAATCATTCATTTGTGACACAGCTTTATACAGCTTTTCAAGGAATTGCATTAACTGCTTTTGCAGTTTCCTCAAATGTTGCTTTCAGTTGACAGTGTCATAGGTCATTACCGATTTTTTCCTTATGTAAGCAATACCAACTTTCTATTAAAAATACTAATTTCCACCCTACTACAGTGTCTTTTGAAGTAGCATATATATTAAAAAAAAATCAAGTTGCTTTGAAATATTAAAGGAATATATTTAACTGAAGGGTTTTCAGACAGGTTGTTTTTCTGCATTCCTGATGACAGAAAGATTTTAGCCTACAAAGTCAATAGTAAATTTTATTAAAGTCATTATTTTCCTGTTACAGGCCTCGTGCTTTAAATAAACTACAGCTGACAATGCTGTCTTACATACTGTCATACTGTAAAATGTCCCCTCTTTATTACCGCAGGGACAACTCATTTAGAACTTTGAAAGTGTTTTCACATTGGAGCTGCTCATTTGCAGAACTGGCCCATGGCTGTGTTTAAAGAATGTGGTTGATACTTCTCTCTTCCTCTAAATATTCTGGGGAAAAATATAAACTTGCCAACACAACATTTTTTAGATAAAGATTAATGTCCCTTCTCCATAGATAAAATATATCTCAATCTTTCCATATTAGTGTGCTCTGACTACTTATGACATTATTTTTCCTGTTAGCCCACTATGTATAAGCCAGAGCAAAGCACCTGATGTGTATATGACATGTTCTGTTTTGGGAATTTTGAATTTACCCAAAATTACATTCTTTAATGAATAACCCACCTCCTTTGCATCACCCTCTTGATCAACATAATCTTGATTATAGGGATGTATAATTGCCGGAAACTGAATAATCACTCAGAAAACATTTTATGGAAGTCAGAAGGAATATGTTTATAATTTTGGAGCCATGGCATATCATTCCAAGTTGTGCTTATTTAACTCCTTGTGTAATACACATTTTGTCCTACCATCCTTTACCATATATTGCATAATTTTCAATGAATTTTTATTTTCTTCTCCACATGCACCCAAACCCCTATCTACTAAGATATTACTATGAAGAAGAGAACTGAAAAAAAACAGAGGAAAAAAATAATAACAACTTGCCTTTGCATTTGAAGTCGATGCAATCAATGCCACTAAATCCACATGTATTTCCCGTCTTTTTTCCTGTTTAAAGCTATTTCTACAAAGTTCATCAATACTATTCAGGACTATCAAAATCAGATGAAACTTTACCCAAAAGTCTTCAAACTCATGATCAGAATTTCTAGAATCTCCTTTCTTCCTTTGGAGAAAACAACAGAGCAAAACAGGCCAGATGCATAGTTAACTCTCTGCAGAGATATGGTTGGTCCTCTCCTCCGCCCTCCAAATCTGGCATGATTTCATTTTAGCTTACGCTGCACTCAGACCCACAGGAAAAATGAGAAGATGTGTGTAAACCTTTGTCCTGGACTAATAAAGACTTGATCAATGGCAAGTCTTTGATTTCAAATCCAGTTTTCTCCTGTTCGATCTTCAGACAGTCATCTTTGCTGCTTGTCTGTGCCTACATTCAGATCTTGTTTCTGTGGCCTTTTAGACCAGGTAAAATAGAATGGAAACCATAAGATGCTCTCCTTTTGAAAGATAAAATAATTCATTTCAATAACATGCTGTAAATAAATAGCTAATAAGTGTTATCCTTATAAAAAGTGAAATATTTAAAAATTAACAAACATCTATAATTTTTTTTCTTGGTTTATTTCTGCAATGCCCTATTGGGACAAAGCTATATTTAGATATTTTGCATGTAAATCACTCTCACTCTTCACTACACACACACACACACACTCCACATACACACATACACATCAACACAATCCATGACCTAGTTGATAACTATAACAACCTTGAATTTTCCCCATGTCCGTTCTATACAGACTAGAATCCCAGCTAAACTGGAGTTCCTTTTACCACATGATGTGAATTTAGATGATATCAAAATGCCTGATTTGTGATGTGTGTGTTACTGTTCATTTAAAAGTGCTTTTACTACCTTCTCTTATCAATGGAAAACTTTCAAGATATTTAAAAGCAATGCCTTTAAACATTCTGGCTGCAATAAAGCAAAAATGGCAGGTGGCTATATGAAAGAGGTAGAATACATTTAAAGGAAATCACTCATAGGGAAAAGGTGTAACATTGCTTGGAGTCTATTTATATATTTCTACTGGGAAGAATGTGTTTTGGGGTGATGTGGGATTCTTTCCATTTGCCCAGTGAGAACATTAGCTGTTTTATAGAGCAATGTTATTTTTAAGAAAGATGGAAAAATGAAACATTAGAAAATCTTCCTAGCAATAAGAACTGAGTTCAGCAGTGATAAATAAAGAGGCCAGAAGGCTAAACTTAAAACGACAAATTACTTACATAGAAAAGATTAAAATACTTTACCATTAGGCAACTTTTTTGAGGACCAAAGGAAAAGGAGCCTAATGTTTATGAAGCAAGATTTCTGACTAATTAAGGAAAAAGAGAAAAAACGTGTACTTGCCACTCTGAGCAGGTTATCTAATGTGACTGATGCATCCTTGATAAAGGCACAGGGAAATGATACTTTGACATTCAGAGAAAAAAAACAAGGTAAATACTCTTTTTTAAAAAAATCTTTTTAATGTTTTTATTTATTTTTGAAGGACAGAGAGAGACAGACCATGAGCGGGGGAGGAGCAGAGAGAGAGGGAGACAGAATTCGAAGCAGGCTCTAGGCTCTAAACTGTCAGCACAGAGCCCGATACAGGGCACAAACCCACAAACTGTGAGATCATGATCTGAGCTGAAGCCAGACGCTCAACCGACTGAGCCACCCCGGTGCCCCAATGTAAATATTCTTAAGGTAAGTCACTGAGACAAATCTCTAAAACCTGTTTCAGTGAGAACTTAGGTTCAGAATAAAACTGAGCAAATAATACAATTTGCCTCCCTTCAACCTGTACAGTTTCCATTTTGCTTCCTTTATGGAGAGAAACTAAAGTGTCTACCTTTTCCCATCACTCTTACATTCAGTGACAGTTGAGAACCTCTAAAGGACCATGTGTCATCAAGTTAAAAGTTTTAAATTGTACTCATTAAAGGTAAAAATTCCCCAAACTTAACTGCTCTCTAAAACAGAAATTATTTATATTTAAGTCTGTAGTCTTAAGTACCATGTTAGTATGATTCTTGAATTCATAAATAATTTAGAAGGAAATGACTGATTTTTACCATGGAAGCTAAGCTTGTGTTTATAAGACAGTAAAAGCTTGACTGGAAAATGCTGGATCCCTGGTCACTGTGTCATAGATTCTTAGAATTTTAGAGCTGGAGGAGAAGCCCTCCCCTAATACCTATGAAGAATCAAAATCCTGACTGGAAGAAGGACTTCCCTCACTGCGTGGTACCCATCAGCAAAAGAATAGATAGGAAAACTTTTTTGATGTAATTGAATCTCCACTTGGGTCTCTGAAATTGTAGGACTTAATTCATTTTTCTATATGGTTTGTTGTTTCAACCTAAGTACATACTAAAAGTGAGAAAGTATACATGGCCCCAGAGACAGGGGAGGAAGAATGGAATTTCTCACATGTTTTAAAGCAAAAATAATATCAAAAGCTGGTGTTGGAGAGTACAGTTAATTTCCTGCTTGGAATTGTTTTTCTAATTCCAGAATGATACACAGAGACAGAAACAGACGCTCCCCTCCCTCTTGTCACTGTCTCTCTTAATTTCATCTTTCATCATTGTTAGCCTTCCTTGGTCCTAGAAAACAATTAAGCAATAGTAATTCCTAATTATGGACTCTTCTTTTTCTAATTCTTCTGATATATTTTGGAACAGAGAGAAGAAATTTAAATTGGATTGGCTATACAGTTGATGTGATTAATTGGTAAAAAAAAGGAAAAAAAAATAATTCCCTGAACCTAACATTTCAAGAGAAGACTGCACTCCTGCTATAGACACCTCCAAACCTGAGGTATTTGGATGTGGGTCGTGTTCAAACACATGTGCATAAAACTCCTCAAGGAATAGACAAAGCCCAGGGTTGGATGAGATAAGGGGTGGAAGATGGGGAGGGGGCAAGAAGGACAACTGAACAGAGTCAAAAGGCTGAGTATTGGTCCTTTTCATTCAGCCATCACATGCCAGCAATGAATTATGAGAACCTTGAGAATTCTACATTTGAAATATGAGTTTTCAGATTTTTATGGGGTTATACTTGTCAAGGTAGATGAATAGAACACAGGGTATTTATGTATATTTAGGAGTTTTCTAGGTTTATATAAAACTTATACTCTTTAGATAAATAGTATGTGATTTTCACAAATGTTAGGGGACAGACTGGTTAATTGGTTAGAAACTCTTTTTCTTATTAACATAAAAACTTTCCTCTGGATAATTTTGGACATGATAGATGCACTTTAAAATTTCATTTTGAAATCAACATGGAGGAGGTCAAAGAACTATACTCCCAAAAGGATTAGAAAGAATAGTAACTCCTGCTCACAAAGTATTGAGAACTGTATGAGATCAAAAATAAGCTGGATGGAGTTATCAGTGAATTGAAAATTGCAGGAAAAAAACAGCAAGCCCAAAGACATAGCAATAGAAGGTTTTTATAATAAAACAAAAGAGAAACTATAATTTAAAATGGATTGTCAGTGAGCTGAGTGACAACTTCAAACAGCCTGTTGTACATGTAATTGAATTCCAAGAAGAAAAAAGAAAACAATGTGAATAATAGACAATAATTTTCCAAATTTGAGTAAAACTATAAGGCCATAGATATAAGAACCTCAATTAACCTCAAGAACAAGAAACATAAAAAGAAACACACACACACACACACACACACACACACACACACACACACAAATCAAAATCAAATTGCTCAAAACTAGTAATAAGAGAAATCTTAAAATAATCCAATGGAAACGGACAGGTTTTAAACAAAAAGTAAAGTTAAAGATGGAAGTTTCTCACCAGAAACACTGCAAATAAGAAGAGTGGAAAACCATGTTTGAAGCACTGAAGTTCAGCTTTAAAGTACAAAAAAAAAAAAAAAATTCAAGGCCCAAACACTGCCAACCTAGAATTCTATACCCAGCAAACATATATTTAAAAAAATAAAGACAAAATAAAGACTTTTGTAGATATAAGAATAGCAGAAAGAATGTACCACCAGCAAGCCCATAATATAAGAACTGTTAAAGTCTTTCAGACAGAAGGAAAATAAAATATGATAGAAATATGGACCTACACAAATAGAGGAAGAGAACCAAAAGTAGTAACTACATGGACAGATTTATAAAATTTTCTTCTATTTAAATCTTTTAAAAAGAGAATTTTCTAAAAATCCACATACAAATTACTTTTAAGTAATCATTGAAAAGACATAAACAGGAAATTAGAATGTATTTTAACTGAAATTAAAATGAAAATACCACCTATCAAAATTTATGAGATTCCTTTAAAGTAGTAGTAAAGGGAAATTTACAGCAGGAAATGCTTACATTACAGAAATCTCAATTCAGAGATCTCATTTCTGGGACATCTGGGTGGCTCAGTCCATTAACTATCCGACTCTTGATTTCAGCTCAGGTCATGATGTCACCATTTGTGGGTTTGAGCCCTGTGTCAGACTCCACACTAACAGTGAGGAGCCTGCTTGGGATTCTCTGTCTCCAGCTCTCTCTCCCACTCCCCTGCTCTCTCTCTCTCTCTCAAAATAAATAAATAAGCATTTAAAAAAACAACAAAGATCTAATTTCTGCCTTAAGGAACTAGAAAAAAAGAACAAATGAAACCCAAAGTAAGCAAAGGAAATGCAATGATGAAGGTAGGAGACAATTAAATAGAAAACAAAAACAATAGAGAAAAATAAATCAAACCAAAGCTGGTGTTTTGGGAATATCAATAAAATTAATAAACCAATAGCCAGACTAATCATGAATAAAAAAGTTATTAATATCAGGAATGAGAGAGATGACATCAATGCAGATTATACGTAAATTGAAAGGATAATAAGAGAATATTTTGAACAACTTTCTGACAACAAATTGGACAACATAGATAAAATGGTCAATTTCTTGAACAATATTGTCAACTCTCACTTTAGAAAAAATTAATAGAATAAATAACCATACATCTATTAAGTATTTGAAATTATATGTTAAAACTTTATTTCAAAGATATTTCCAGATGTCTTCACTGGTAAATTCTATCTAACACATCAGATTTCTACCCAACACATCAATTTCACAGAAAATATTCCAGAATATTAAAGAGGAGGGAACACATTGAATTCATTCTATGAGGTCAGCATTATCCTGATGAAATACCAGACCAAAAAAAAATACAAAAAAAGAAAAGATCAAAACAACATCCTTCATGCATATAGATGTGAATATGTTAAACAGGATTTTAGTAAACTAAATTCGATACTATTTAAGAAGATAAATACCTCATGACCAAATGGGTTTTATTCTAAGTATTTAATATTTGAAAAAAGATCAATGTAAGGCATTGCATTCAAAATGTTAATAGACTGAAAAAGAAAAAGAAAACAAATTGCCATCTCAATAAATGCAGAAAAACATTTGACAAACTTCAACATTCATTTCTAACAAAAACTCTCACACTCCTTGTGTGAACACAAAGAACTTCCTCAACCTGATAAAGGCCACTTATAAAAAACTCACACTAACATTACACCTAATGGTGAAAGATTGAATGCATTTTCCCTAAGATCAGCAACATGACTGGATATTCACTCTAACTGCTTTATTCAAGTTTTCAAGGGAAGTTCCAACCTATATTTTAAGTCAACCCGCAAAAATATAAGGAATCCAGATTAGAAAGTTAGACATAATACTCTATTCATAGACAACATGATCCTCCATTTAAAAATCTGATTAAATTTATCAAAATGTTAATAGAGCTATTAAGTCAGGTTGTAGGGCACAAATTGACATACAGAAATTAATGGTTTTTATATATACTAGCAACAATCAAAAATGAAAATTTTAAATTACCATTTTTAATAACATAAAAATTGAAATACTTTGGGGTGCAGGTGACAAAATGTGTGTACGACCTGAAAACTGAAAACTATAAATCAGTGCTGAAAGAAGTTAAAGAACACCTAAATAATCAAAAAGATACATCATAGTCATGGATCAGGAGACACAATATTGCTAAGATGTCAATTTGGCCCAAATTGATCTTTTGATTCAGCACTGAATCAAAATCCCACCAAATGCTTTTGGAGAAGTTAACAAGCTAATTTTAAAGTTTAAATGGAGGGTGCCCGGGCGGCTCAGTTGGTTTAAGCATCCGACTCTTGCTTTTGGCTCAGGTTGTGATTTCATGGTTTGTGAATTCTAATCCCTTGTTGGGCTCTGCATCGGTGGTGCGGAAGCTGCTTGGGATTCTCTTTCTTTTTTTCTCTATCTGCCCCTTACCTCTCTCTCTCAAAATAAATATAAATAAACTTAAAAAAAATAAAGTGTAAATGGAAATATAAAGGGGTTTAAACAGCCAAAACAGTTTTGAAAAAGAAAATCGAGGCATCTGGGTGGCCCAGTTGGTTAAGTGTCCCATTTTTGTTTTGGCTTAGGTCATGATCTCATGGTTGGAGCTCTGCATTGAGCTCTGCACTGACAGCAGGGAGCCTGCATGGGATTCTCTCACTTCCCCTTTCTCTCTCTCTGCCTCTCCCCACTCACTCTCTCTGTTTCTGTCTCTCTCTCTCTCAAAATAAATGAACTTAAAAAAAAAAAAAGAAACAGAAAATCAAAGTTGGAAAACTAACATTACTTCATTTCAAGGCTTTTTATAAAGCTCCCATAATCCAGATGCTGTTATAGTGATATACCGATAGGCAAATGGATCAATGAAACAGAATAGGGAATTTTTTAAGAGACTGACACACATAAGAACTCATTTTTGACAAAGACACAAAGGCAATTTAACAGAAGTAGAGTCTTCTCAGCAAATGGTGTTTAAAGTAATTGGATATTCATATGCAAAAACACAAACTTCAATCAATACCTAGTACCAGATATAAAAATTAACTCAAAATCAATTATACACCTAAAATGGTAAAAGTTCTGGAAGAAAACAGGAGAAAAAATTTTGATTTTGGAATAGGCAAATAGCTCTTAAATACAACAGCAAAAACAACTCGTTAAAGAAAAGTAATGTTAAGTTTTAGACTTCATCACAATAAAAAAGATCTGTGTTTCAAAAGACATTGTTAAGAGAATGAAAAATAAGATAGAAACTAGAAGGAAATATTTGGAAAATGTCTCTCTGATAAAGAATTTATATCTAGACTATAGATAGAACTCTTATACCCCAATAATAAGGATATAAATAACCCAAATATTTAGACAAAAGATGGGATGGCAATCTTACGAAAGAAGATATATACATGATAAGCATATGAAAAGACGCTCAATATCATTACTTATTAGAAAAATGGAAATTAAAACCATTATGAAATATCATTATTTATATACACTAAAATGAATAACATTAAAAAGACTAACCATACTAAGGGTTGGTGAGGCTATGAAACACTGGGATTCTCATACAGTACTGGGAGGAATATAAATTGGCAAAATGACTGTGGAAACTGGTTTGACATTTTGTTAAAAAGTTGAATGTATCTAACTTGAATTTAAATTTAAAAAAAGTATTAGGAATATAATGTATGACGTGACTGTAGTTAATACTGCTGTATGGTATATATGAAAATTGTTAAAGAGTAAATTCTAAGAGTTTTCACAAGGAAGAAAAAAACAGTTTAACATATTGCCCATATGACCTGGTCATTCCACTCCTAGATATTTGCCCAGGAGAAACAAAAACTTATGTCTAAACACTTGTACATTAATATTCATAGGATCTTTATCTATATAGTGCCAAACTGGAAACAACTGAAACGTCCATCAATAGGTAAATGGACAAACAACTTGTGATATTACCATTCAATGATATTTAGTCAACAATAAAAAGGAATGAACACGTGCAACATGGATAAATCTCAAAATAATTACACTGAGTGAAAGAAGCCAAAAAAAACAGTATCTATTGTATGATTCCATTTGTAAAAAATTGAAGATCAAAACTAAACCTATGATGGCAGAAAACATACATGGTTGCCTGGGGATGAGAAAGATTGGGAGGGAGTGCTTAAAAGGGGCACAAGGAATGATAGGTTTTCTTTTCTTTTCTTTCTTTCTTTCTTTCTTTCTTTCTTTCTTTCTTTCTTTCTTTCTTTCTTTCTTTCTTTCTTTTTGATAATGGTTTTGATAATGGTTTGATAATGTTTTGATAATGGTAGGAGTATCTATCAAACCTTATAAAATTAAACACTTTAACTAGGTAGTTTTTTGTATGTCAATTACATCTCAGTTGACCTTTCTAAAAAATCATTATTGAGATCAGTTTGATTTATTTCTCACTCTTTTTTGTTTTTTTTAGATAATTGGAAAGTCAGAATTTTGTATGATTATTTCTTGAGTTCTACCTTAGAGGCCTTGCCTTTCCAACTCATCAGGAGAGTCCAAGGAGAGTTTATGTGGGGAACTGCCAGTAATTCTCACTGTTCTCTTTATCTTAGTATTTGTTATTATTAATGCACCAGATATTGGGATAAGCATTTTACTTACTTCTAGTAAGTAATTATTATTAACTAGTAAGTAGTTATTATTAATGCACCAGATATTGGGGTAAGCATTTCACTTACTTCTAGTAAGTCTTCTAAAGGAAATGGTTATTACTTGTCCATTATTAGTATTAGCTCTTACCTTCAAGAAATTTTGGCAACTTTTCTAGTTGCTCTATATTAGCATCTACTATGACTTTCATTAATGTCAAGGTGGCTTCCAACCATTTGGTGCTGTCACCTTGGGAACTATCCACCCACATCTGCTTCTCTTTATTCCTATTTTGAATGTACATCTGTTGTTTATATTCTGAGTTTCAGCTGTAATTACTAACTTTTTGGTAGCGTACCTTGATGAATATAACCTAAATCCATTGTACTTATAGATTCTTCCCAACTCAGGCTGTATTTCCTATTTCTCTTGGGGTTCTTGGAAGATGTATGTATGTAAAGGTGTCTCCCAATTTGAGTGAAGCAGGAGGATGGTTAACAATAAAAAATCAAAATGTGATGTTTAAATAGAGAAACCTTAGCACTTTTATATATTACTATCATAAGTCATTTCCCCAGGAAAAATATTAAGGAATATTTTTGCTTTTAATGATTGGTTAAATCTACAAAAAGAGGCAAAATGGTTTATAAATGTAGAACGAATTTTATTTCATTAGAGTAATGTGATATATGGTATTCTAGTGAACACTGAAAATTCCGCTGAATTCTCTACTTTACCTGATCCCTGTTGATAAAAGTTGTTGATTTGATGAGAAGTCACCCAATGCAACTCAGTTCACATTTAGTTTGATATAATAACATAGAAGTTGCATCTACAGATCTCATAACATTTTAGAAGTGGGCATATGATTGGTATCTCAAATCTCAAGTAATAAAACTGAGTAAGAACAGCAGTAATGAGTTTATCTAAAAATTACCAAGTGAGAAACATATGCATGCACTACACATCCTTATAACAATTTCTTCCTATTTATTATCTGGATATTTGGATCCATGGTCTTACTATCATCCCAGAGTTGTGTCAAGCAATCTAGTCATTCTGTTTTTGCAACTGATTAAATCCTGCAAGTAACAACAATTTCCAAATTCCATTCATAGAAAGTTTATTTTAAGCTGTTTTTGTATTTGTATATTGTTATTCTCATACCAACACTCATATTACTGGTTCTCCTGGATTCTGGATTTATGTCAAATGCAAATTAAAAAAATGTGTCAATATCAAGATAAATCATGTAACAGTGATCGCAAAAGGCACCAACTACAAATAAAATGATTTAGCAGATGACTCAATAACAAAGTTTTCCTTAACAAGCCAGTATGAATGACTGAGAATGTTAAAATATCATCTTAACAAATATGCTAACTCACAAAATCTATTGAGGCACAGGTTTTGAGTTAGTGATCCTTTACCCTCACCAAAATTTAGGTGGTAATTACTACCTTCAAAGTGTTTACATTTAAACATAGTCTATACAAAGTTGGAATACATCACTGGTAACCAATATATTAACAAAAGCTACTAGGTTAACCAATTTTTATGGAGGTTTTAGATTAAAACTTGTTCTATCTTTGCATACATATAAAATTCAGGTAATTTTAGTATTGTGTGCTAAGTTTGTAGCTCTTCCATGGTATTCCTCCTATACCTCCCATCCCCTCCCCATTTTAGCCTGCATATATCTGCACACGTAAAACTTTAAAATGAGTACTTTAATGTAGCATATATAGACCAGACAAAGCACAATGTAAGCTTCTGTCAGTGCAAAATCATCCATTATAGAGTGATAAGTAAAGATTTAATACAGTGATTAAATTGTGTAATAATACTATTAAGGCACGTAAATTTTGTGGTGTTTCTGACAGATTAATTATGACAGTACCTTAAATATTATTGTGGAAGGATTTTTTTGATTAGCTAGGGCAACTTCACTTTCCATCTCTTTTGTCAATATAGATGTTAGAAATAGTATATTTTTTCTCAGCCTACCTTACAAGTAGAAGTAACCATGCTACATATTTTAAGACAATGAGACATCAACAGAGATCTGTTTGTTTGCTTTTTTCCTAATAAAAAGGGACAGATCTTATTGCTTCATACTCTCTTTCCTTCTCCCTACCTTGATTTGGACATGATGAATGGAGCTGCAGCAACCATACTGTCACTATGAGGCTAGGCAGCAAGATGTACATAAAAGATCAATGTGCTAAGGCTAGTAGAACAGAAAGACATGAAGATCTTGGGTAATTGATGGCATCATTGAACAGCTACACCTCAACTTATTCTAGACTTCTTGCAATGCTGAAGTCTTTCTTGCTTGGCTTTTCCAATACTGCAGACAAAAACATTTCTTATTAATGCCACCATTTAAAATTTTTAAGTAAAAAAAAAATTACCCATGAAATTTCAACTTACAAACTTTCTCTCACTTGAACAAAGCTATGCCTTAGAGAATAAAAGATAACAGTAGATATGGTGAGTGGTCATGCATAGTTATTTTAACATAGGTCATAGGATGATTTATTAGTCAGGAATATGCTTGTTTTACTTGTGCTTTGTTTCGAGATGTATCATATCTGATATGTGAAAAGGAGATGAGTTAAAGTGTTAGTTGGAAAAGTACATTATATTTTTAAATGTTTATTTTAAGAGAGAGAATGGGGGAGGGCCAGACAGAGAGGGAGAGAGAATTTCAGTGCAGAGCCCTACATATGGCTCAATCCCACAAACCTGAGATCATGACTTGAGCCGTAATCAAGAGCTGGATGTTTAACTGAGGGTGCTCTGGAAAGGCATATTATTATAAAGAAGAAAAAAGAATAATTTAAAAAATTGGTGAGAAGATAATAAATGTTGAGCAAGGTTATATAATGAATAATTTAATAGTTATAACTCCAAAGGACAGTGAATCATGAAAGAAAATGGATTATAAAATGACTAAATAAAAGAAAATCTTTTGGGTGTGTAGCACCAATACTGGGTACCTATCAAATGCAATTCAATTCATCACTAAGTTTTGGTATTGGCTTGAAAATGTGGTGAAAATATTGCTTCTGGAAATTTGCTACAAGTTAAAGCTGATTCACAAATTCAAGGCTCATCTGAATGTTAACTATATCAAAACATGGCAGATATGGTAGTTGCAAAATGGTTTGGTCCACCATTTAAACGATAAGAGTATGTGCATTATTTATTCTTCTTTTGTCCCACTTCATGAAGTCATATTTGATAACTGGAACTCTAGTTGCCATCTTGGATCATTAGGATAAAATCCATACCCTAGGAATGATCATAATGTGATCCTGAAAATTTAAGTATTACTATTATAATTCTGGCTGTTTATCTCTCTCTCTCTCTCTCTCTCTCTCTCTCTCTCTCTGAACTTAAAATGAGGAATATTGATGTCTGTTTATTTTTAAAATTCACAGAGAGGAGGTCGTTGTGGCTGCATCTTGACTCTGATTTGTGCGGACCATTCTCAGGTGTGGTGGATCTAGCCTCAAAAATTACATAATTACTGTTATTGTAACATGGGTAGAATCCCTGTTAATTGAAGATTGACCCATACTTCACATTAATGTCTGTCAACTAAAAAGTAAGTAGTTATAAATGTTTGCCATCAGTGAAAGCAGGTTAAGAATTGTGGTGAATATGAGAATAACTTTGTACACATTGAAAAAGGTGTAGGGGTATTAACAGGATCTGAATTGTGTCAACTCCCCATGAGCATGTTTTAAACTATTATAAATGTACTTGTGTGAAAATTCTAAATATTATATGTGGTTGTTCAGTAAATCCTGGTTGTCTGCACAGCCATCTGGGGCGGGGGGTGGCTGAGGGAGTGGAAAGGAAGCATTCAAACATCATCAGGTGGGTTATCTGTGGTAAAATCCTAGCCAATAAACTTCTACTTTTCTTGAAATATGTTGCTACAATCCCAGGTTTAAATTAGGAAAAGTATTCTTCTTAGTTATTTTTGAATCACTGGAATCGTATGCTCGGCAATCCCTCCCAAGTCACATGTGTTTTCCTTGCTAGAAAGCTTTGAATTTAAGATTTACGCTTGTCTGTAATTCTCCATTTTTAGGAATTCCAATTCCTATATCTATGAACTGTAACTCACTTCTGTTGATGACAAATAGAAAATGAGGAAAGATTGGAATCAAGATAAAACCAATAAAGCAAAAAACCAAGTAGATAAGACTTTTAGAAAGTAGAGCTTGGGATAAAGGCAGTCGTGGGAGAGGATACCCATAATGTCCCATACGATTTAGGTGGGGAAACTGAGATGTCCAAGAGAGCTGGAACATGTTTAGGCCTGAAGTGACTCAGCAAGGATAATCTCTTTGTGTTCTAGAGGAGGGAGACAGACCTGAGAAATCTGACATAGGGAGTGAAGCCATTATCTCTAGGACTGTAATAGAAAACAGTGTGGACTTCAAATTCTACAATTAGAGTCATTAAATGTTGGTGAAGACAAAAATGGTGAAAATGTCTACTGTTACAAATGGTACCCACAACAAAATTGAAAATTTATGAGTATATTGTTGAAATAGAGATGAAATAAAAACTTAAAATGAATGTGGTCCTCAAAGGCAAGTAAATTGAAGTTGATTAAACAGTATTCATTAACATTAATTTAAGAAATATACATTGGTACTTGGCAATTGGCAGGCCCTTTGTATTGTTTTTCTTTACTGTGCTATATTAGTGAATATAGACTTTCATGTATATTTTGAACATTTACAGGCTTTCATAAGGATACCTTAGATCTTTCATCTTCTAACTGGATTTTTCTCATCGGGTATATAGGTCCTCATTTGCAAATTTTCCAGTTCTTGTGGTTGAGAAAGAGCCAGTACTATCAACTTAGAAGCATCACATATTACTACCTGAAATACGTTCATGTTAAAAATTAAGTGCTTACACACACACACACACACACACAATATTTGTATTATTTCTTGCTCTGGATTATCCAATGTTTTCTTCAATTACTTCAGAAAGAGGAAAATCTGGGTATGCCAAAGTTGACCTATATATGACACTTCCAAATGAAGCTTTTAAAGTATGTTCCCTTTAATAGCAAAAACTATTCTGCTTAAGTCCTCTAAGATCATTCTACTTAGGCTAGAACCTGTTTGCTTAATCAGTAGATAAAGTCTTAAGTGGCCTTTAAAAAAAAAGGCAGATTTTG